>NW_027553857.1:0-28483 GCF_045843805.1 Urocitellus parryii
AGAACTTTACATGGAAATGATCAACTCTAGATTCAAAGCTCTCTCCAAGTCTTCTGAGTGGATAAGAATAAATTATTTTAAATATATATATTTAAAATAATATATTCCCATATATATGAAAGGGACATTTTAAAAGACATTGAAGCCTGAAATCTGAACAAAAATTCTTGGATTACATGTTTCAAAAATTGGGATTTAGTAAAAAAAAAAAATAAAACAAAAAAACAAAACTCTGTATGATTTGGAAATATATATGTATGTGTGTGTGTGTGTGTGTGTGTGTGTGTGAGTGTGTGTGTGTGTGTATCCCAGAACCCGGGACAATGATGTGATCATTCTGAGGCAAATAGCATTGAGTTTATTCTGAATAATAAATATGTGAAAAAAAAGATGTAAAGCAGATAATAGTAAAAGAAACACATCTAAGTAAATGTTTAATAGAGAATAAGATAAAAGTAACAACGTAACCTATGCTAATATTATTCTAATTGAGCACTTAATTTATGTTTGAGCTTCCAAGAAGCCAAAATGAGAAAAAGAAGTCAATGGGTGAGATGATTTTTATCACTGCATGAAAGAGATGGTATCTGTACTGATAGACTATTCAGGCCGCACTGTCCTTATTACTGCACCTTTCATGGATAAGTGCTGGGTTTGAAGCCTGTGATTTGCATAATAAACTTCATCAGGATAAACAAAGCCAACTCCTATCTTCAGTAGGTCATCGTGGACATTTCCTCTCAGGAATAAAACACATTGAAGGCAGGATGAATCTAGTATCTGAATCAAACAGGCACAAGAGCAACATTTATCAGCTATTTGCAGTGAAAAGAAATGTCGATCATGGACAGATGATGGACTGGTATGTGCTCTGCACTGCTGACAAGATGAGCTCTCCAACAAAATTAGTGTTCTTTTGCAAGTTGGGGGATAATCATCCCAGGGCTTCAACCGGTTTTTTTATAAGATAGTGAGAGAAAGTAAGGGATGCATAAAGACAGAGCTGCCGTGATGGAGCAGGGCATGGCAGTCTGGGTCCGTTCTGTCTGCCTGACCTACAGTTGACATTTCTGACTGGGGCTTTGTATGGTAACACTTTGGGCTGGTGTATAATTTCTGCTGGGAGGCCTTCTAGCCCATCTGTTTGATTTCTTGTTGGTAGAGACTCCAAACTGACTCATAGGTTTCTCTCTACATCACTCATTATCCAAACCTCTCCTGGTGTGTCTCCTGGGTTGGTAGAAAACACTAGTTGAGGTGCACGTGCATTTCATGTATTCATATGAGTGGGGCCACACAGAAAGCTCTTTCAGGATGCAGTGTGCCTATTGGGTGGGGAATCTTATTCTACCCTTCATTTCTATGAAATGGCGTCTATTAGTTTGTTGGAGGTAAGAGCAGTTGGTCACAGACTGTATGACCAAATATGACAGCATTGGAAAATGTTTCAAATGTTTGAAGGTATAGGTTTTGGTATAAGAAGGTTACATAATGCCTTGGTGGACATGTTCTGACTTAAACAGATTGTTTCAAGTGTTCTGGCATCTGCTTTAGTTTTGCTAATTTTTTTTTAAAAAAGATATCTGGCATAAAACAGCCTGAAAGAAGATTAGTTAGGAAATAAAGGACCTGAACTAGAGTATTGCCAATTGGAACCAACAAACTATACAGAACATTCCACCCAACAGCAGCAGCATGTACACAAGTCTCAATCACACGTGTAACATTATCCAGGACAGGTCTTGCATAAGGCCACAAAACAAGTCCTAATACACTTAAAAAGGTTGAAATTATACAAAGTATCTTTTTTTTATCAAAAGGAAATGAGAAATCAATAATAGAAGGAAAGGTGGAAATTCATATATATGTGGAAATTAAATAGCACAGTTTAAGCAAACACTGGGCCAAAGAAGAAACTGTACATGGAAATTAAAAAATATATATCAAAATTATAGGATAACAGGGAAGTACCACTGAACTAACAAATACATAGTTTTTATTTAAAATCAACCATCTAACTTTATACCATAGGGAACTAGAAAAAATGGAATACACTAAGCCTCAAACTACCAGAATGAAGAAAAAAATAATGATTAGAGTATAAATAAACAAAATAAAGAATAGAAAAACAATAGAGAAAGTCAATATAACCAAAAATTTGTTTTAATTAACTTAGCAATTAAAGAAGTTGCTCACTCACTGAATATCAAAATTGGCACCAGATATATTTAGGTTTCTATAAAAAATAACTAAATAACTAACTAAATAAATAAATACCCAGCAAAAGTTGACAAACCCTTATTTATTTTGACTAAGCAAAAAGAGAGCCTTCAGATTATCAAAATAATAAATGAAAGTGGGGACATTACCAACTCTACAGAAATAAAGAGGATTGTGAGAGAGTACCATGAATAATTGTATATCAACCAGTAGGGTAACCTACAGGAAGGAAGCAAATTCCTACTAACACACAGCCTAGAGAAGAAATTCTGGATTCTATCTCCAAGATAGAATCATGAAGAAACAGAAAAATCTGAGTAATCCTGTAAATAGGAAAGGAAATCGAATCAGTGATGAAAAATCTACCAAAGAAAAGCCTAGAGACCCGATGGATTCACTAGAGAATTCTACCCAACACTTAAAGTAAGAATCAACAACGACACTTTCAAAACAACACCAAAAATGTTTCAGAGAAGAAAACACTTTCTATCTCATTCTATGAGGCCAGCATTCCCCTAATACCAAAGCTAGGTGAAGACACTGAAGATAACTAACATACCAATACTGCCTACTGAAGTCTGCAACAAAATACTAGCGAACTACATTCATTAGAAGATTTATATACCATGACCAGGAGCTACTTGTTCCTGGAATACAATGAGGTTTTCATATATATATATCATATTTAACTTGTTTGTAGAAACCTAAATATAATATTTAATATAATGAATATAAATATTTATTTATATATTTAATATAATATAAATTTTAACATATAGTAAATATACAATTCAAAACATATATTAAACATAAATATTTACTAAAATTATATGTTTAATATATAATATATATAATACAATCTATTAACCGAATGAGGGGGAAAACACACATGATCATCTCAATAGATACAGAAAAAGCCTTTGACAAAGTTCAACATGGTTTCATGCTAAAGAAAATACTCAACAATTCAGACAAATAAAAAATATTAAATCCTAAAAAAAAAAGAAAGAAAATACTCAACAAACTAGGAATAGAAGGAAACTAGTTCACCACAATAAAAACCGTACATAAAGCCCACAGCTAAAATCCTATGCAATGATGAAATATCAAAAGCTTTTCCTCTATGATCAGGTAAAAGGCTATTTGGGTGAATTTTGTTTAATGGATACAGCTTCAGATGAGAAGTTAAAAAACTTGTGGAAACGGATCATAGCTACACTTGCAGGATAAGGCAAATGTGTGCAATACCATTGAATTGTACTTAATACCAAAAGCATGTAAAATGAATCACATAAACATTTTGTGTTATGTGTTTTATCACAATAAGAAAAATCAGGTGTTTTTCCTAATTAAACTTGGAAGTGAAAGCAGAAGTTGCACAGGCTCACTGAGTATGAAATCTGGCACCAGCTATATTTAGGTTTCTACAAACAAGTTAAATATGTTGTTTTAGGTCATCTAGCCTATCTGATCAAGCATAAACTCCTGTGTTCTTGACAATATTACATCTTAATGATTGCTTTCAGCTAACTATGTGCTAATGTTCTATAGGTTTGAAGTCCATGCAACTCTACCTTACATTTCTCCTATTTTCTCTTCTTGCCATCACATATCTGTCAGGGGGAATAGCTGTTCTTAGTTACTTGTAGAAATAAGTGGTATAATGGCAAGAGGTTGCAACCTATGTTGAGCTCTAGATTTGAATGGCCCTGCCCCATCAGTTTTATGCAATATGGAAAATCAGTTTCTTCGATTGTAAAATAGAAATAACAATTTTGCAGTGTGTTGAGAAGGTGAAATAAGATTATAAAACTATTAAAGCACTTAGTCTGTGCTGTTCAGATGTCAGAGGGTTCAGCACATGTTGGTTTCCTTCTTTGGCCCTGTAAATTCCTAGTCTTCTCATAAGAGGAAGTTGTGATTGTGTCATGTATTCATGTGTCAGATTAGCAGAAGGCTAGGACAAAGGAAGTTGGTTTAGTAGTTTGCATAAGGGTCTTTTGTGATGAGCTAGACTGTTGCCGCCTCGCTGAGAAGGACTGAGTTTACTACAGGTCTAACATGCTGCTCAACACATGCTAAGAGAATAAGACTGAATTTTGTCAACATGGTAAAATAAGCACTGAATGCTATTTACCTAGCTTGGATGACTATCTCAAGGAGAAAAAAAAATGTAGGCCACCTGGACCTTTGAGAATAGAATATGGCTTTCGATTCTGGAGAAGATAATACCTTAAGCTTGTAAAAATCTGGATAGAAAAAAAAAAAGAGAGCTGTGAAAAAAGGGAAATTTAAGGATTATGAGCTTATTTTCAATTTTTTTCTTTGTGCTACAGTCTTCTTGTTTCTTTAAGTTCTCTTGGCCCTATTTGAAGGAGCAGATGGTTTTCCCAGAACTTACTCACTCTTCAGTCTGCCCATCCTCCCTGTGGCACAGAGCATTCTAGGGAAGATATTGTGGGTGGTCGAAGCCTTTCTCCCACCTTTACTCTCCAACTCTAGGGAAGTAGGATGGGAAAAGTGAAAGAAGAAAATGAATATTATCAATTTTTTGACACCAGCTACCAGTTTCTTCCCTTTGACTTTCAAGAGATAGGCACACTCTGTTTCATATAGACACAAGAGGGAGGCCCACCTAGGCCTGCACAATTCATAAACTGGAGGCTTCCTCCTGGATCCCAGCTACAGCCCAAACAAAACAAAATCAGGATGGAGGGCTGTGAGCTAACAGCAACAGCTGGATATTTAGCCCACCACTGTGTAAATACATAATTAAAGAGCAAATGGGTATTATTAGTTCATGATGGTTCTCCTAGGCAAGCTGCTGCAATCAGTTGCTTTCACTTCTTCCTATCCTCTTTGCAAGTTTGAGTTTGGTGGCCCAATCAATTAAAGGGGCTGTTGTACAATAAGTCATTTGCAGATGTGGGGAGAGCAGGCTCTCTCTGCCTAACTAAATACACTTCTGGGACACATCACTGGTTCCTAATTTGCAAATTTGCAAAAAAACAAGAGCAGAAGATATACTCGATTGGTCATTAATTTTCCAAAAATAAAGCCCTCTCAAGCCAAATAACTGCCTCCAGGATCCCAGTTCTATGTCACATGGTAGGCAAGAAATGTTTTCAAATGATGAGAATAATATTGAGAGAAAAATTGCATTGATTTAAGGAACATGTAAGCAATCTATTTCTGTAACGGACTTCAGGCACATACAATAATAAAAATTATACTTTTTGGGGGGTGGGTGGGAGAATCTTGGGGATTGAACTCAGGGGAACTTGACTTCTGAGTCACACCTCAGCCCTATTTTGTATTTCATTTAGACACAGGGTCTCACTGAGTTGCTTAGCATCTCACTTTTGCTGAGGCTAGGTTTGAACTCATGATCCTTCTGCCTTAGCCTCCAGAGATGCTGGGATTACAGGCGTGCACCACAGTGCCTGGCTAAAAATGACACTTTGATCTTGAATTTTAAAGTGTTTTCCCACATTCTATTTTAGTATAAACTGTAGGTTTGATTTTTCACCTGTAGTGTTTAACTCTGACACTTAGAGTTTCTACAAATGTGAAGAAACAATGAAAGCACTATCTGAAATGGAGTTGGAAGACTGGCTAGGAAGCAGGCTGCCTGCCTGTCTCCAGTCCCAGGCTGAGATGTGAACTTTTCCTCACCTTCATCTTTTGTATGCAGGCATCTGGAATGGCTAGATAGCTACATTGTGTCCAGAGACTCAAAGTATATGTCAAGAGGTTATTAGACTCTTGTCTTATGAACACTTACATTCTTTTCTCTATCATCTACTGGAAACAAAGCCATTGTTACATACCTCCTGTTCTTAACTCTAACAGAAGTTCCCCACAAAAGAATTTTCACTGCTTGGCAATATTTCAGCATGATTCACCTATATAAGCCCCTGCTTTTCCCACTCATTCAGAGCTTTCTGAATTGATGCCTCCTGAATTGCAAGTCCTAAGACCCCAGATAAAGCTTTTATAGTTTCTGAGCTTGAACTGGTCAACATGAGATTACTATCTAGTAGTCAGTTAACACTCTGCTGAAAGTCTGAAGATATCTGTTAGTTTCCTCATCTAACCAGGAAATGGCCAAGTGAAAAAAGATGGCATTTTGCATTGGGTTTGATTCAACACACAGGGGTTCACTGTGTGTAGTGTGGAAAGGTATCGGAGGGTGTTGAGTATCGGGGTGATACCATCAGGCTTGTATCTTAAAGGAATCACTCAAGCTATTGAGTAGGCTGCTGGGTCAAGGGTGGAAGCAGGCAAGGTAGGTAGGAGACATCGGAATAATCCAGAAGGTTTGGAGACAGTCAAGGAAATGAATCGTATTTCAAAGTTAGTGTTTGAAAATTTGCTATTTGCTAAATTGGATTTGGATGGGATGTGAATGGCATTAAAGAGAAGTTTAGGGATGGTGTTAAAGTCTTGCACTGAACAACTAGAAGAAGGAAATTCACAGTTTCTGAGGTGGGGTGTTCTTGGGAAGACAATGGGGATGATAATGGTACCTACTTCTTTGGATTATACTGAGGGTAAAAAAAGTTGATAAAACAAAAGGTTAGAACAGAAATATATACAGAATAAGCAATCAGTAAATATTAGTTATTATTTTTCTGAATCTACAGCACATTTAAAAAGCAGTAGAAAAATAAGCTGCATATCTGTTCTGTGGTCCATTTAAAAACATACTAAAAGTAAACACATAAATCAATCCTCTCACAATAATTTTGTAGGTTTTGTATGAAAATCTTTCTCATAATTATGTTTTGATTAGCACATCCAAGTGTATACTCAGTCACTTATTTGACTTTTAGTGTTCAGATTAAGTACTAAAATGATAGAAGATGGAAATTCAGTAAACAAATATTTGGGGGATCACTGCTCAAAATTTTCATTTTAGAGCTTGAAGATATGTTTTCATAGACTATTGGAAAGAAGGGAGACATTTCATGGAGGAAGCCATCTTGGTAAGTCAATTTTTGGATCCTGATGTGTATGGAACGGAAGTGTTTATTTAACATGTATGTATGTACAGAGTTGGGGGAATGCATATAGGTCTTATTTTTCTGGTGGAGATCAGTCAAGAAAGAACAGATTGGGTAGATTGACATGAATATTTGGCTTAATTTTTCCCCCATGACTATTTACATCTATCAAATAAAACCAGATCTATCAAATGCTACTTTATATGATGGAATTAGAATTTATGAAAATTCTTCAAACATTTGGGAAGTGTCAAATCAGGAAAATGAATTTCCCATTTCACTCAGAAGTAAACATTTAGGGTCTTGTTGTAGTATGTGTGACACATGGATACAAAATCATATGGAAAAGCTCTAAATAGATTTCCATTGTCTCTTTCTTGAGTCAGATTTTTGGCTGTAGTTTCTTTTTTATTATTATTATCATTATTAGAGCTTCATGCTTATACATCGTGGTTGGATTCATCCTGACAAACTCATACATGCATGGAAATTGATTTCTGTTCATGATCCCTGCCTTTTTCCTCCCCCTTTACCCTCCCATATTTCTTTGGTCGTAGTTTCTTAAGGAAGATAATTAGTTCAGAGTTGCCCCTAATTGCAGGTTGATTTTATAATAAGGATGCCCATTTCTTATCTGAGAAGTACTCTGCAAACTTGAAATGTTACTCTTCAGTGCCCCTAATTTTTAGATGAATAAACTGAGGCCCAGGCTATCTTAAGATCCTACTTTTTGTAAAGGACAGCATTAAAACTTGAACCCAGGCCTCTGGCTGACTCAGAAGCTCATGATTTTAAAAAATCACAACATGAGATATTTGGAACACTGTTTAAAAAAGATATTCCTGCAATCAACCTCTGCTCCAAGAACAAACTGAGATGCTGAATAAGAATGATTCTGGTGGACAGGAAGGAGAGTTTCCAGAGTCTTCATCCTGATCCCTTAAGCATTAGAATTTAGAAGGGTTCTCCTTAGATGAACAGCTCCATCTATTCTGTGTACCAAGTACTTATTTGCCAGATTGCTTTACCTAACATTTATTGAATGCTCACGGTGCCCTGGGTTCCTCAGACACATCATCAACATCAAAACCCTCTCTGCCCCAGCTGAGCTTCCAGAGGCCGAGCAGGCGGACCTTGAGTGCATGACTAAATTAACATCCAAGCAAACATTTCTGGTTCATATTCTCAAGCTAATTTGACCTCGATGTTATGAATGAGGCAGTTTTTTAAAAAAATATTTCTCACATGGTGCTTTTGAGGAATGTGAATATATGCATTTGGTAAAGAACTTCTTTAACTGGTAATGGATGGATGCATAGGTTATTAACTTACACGGTGTTTGGGGAACACCAGCAATTAATGTCATGGTGAGCAGGAAATCAATATAATCTTTGCTTTGTGCTTCACTGAAACGGAAAAATGAGAACTACGTGGACAAGCAGCACTATTGATAAACTCTTTCTTTGGTCATTTTTACAGTCCATTCTTGTGTGGTCAGTTGACTTTTCATTCTGAGGCTTATTCATTACAAATAACAAAATCCATGATAATTTCTTGGGAATGTCCTATGTATCAGACACTTTTACAGGGCTTTTAAAGCCATAGCTTCTTTAATCCTCACATTAACCCTATGAGAGAGATACTATTATTATCACTATTTTGTGAATGAGGAGACTGAATCTTGGGTGGAGTAGCTGGCCTAATAAACTTTGCAAGTATCATCTCTTGATACATCTCCATACTTGGCCTTTTATACACAGTGGTTGGAAAACCACTGTGGCCAGAAAACCAGAAACTGAATTCTCCAGATTCCCTGCACAGTTGGGGTCTATTGTTAGCAGTGAGAGGCATTCCAACAAATGGAATGTGGGAAGGGAATGGAAAGCACCTTGTTTCTGGCTGCTGCAGCAGGTGACTGCATACCATTGCAGAGTTCCAGTAGCTGTAGTACCTCTGGAAGATGAGCTTGGATGCTTAGAGGCTACAGCTAGCAAAACCTGGGCTTTCTGGAGGCTGCATGCTATCTGGGGACAGAGGGTGTATGTTCCAGTGAACATTACTCCTGGTAGGATGCTTTGGCTTTCTGCAGTTTCTCATCTCTGAATACCACCAAATTTCCCATGTTTTTGCTCCTTCAATTTCTCCAGTTTTGTCTCATCATTCTCTAACTTAAATAATGCTCTGATGGTTGGGGCTGGGGTGATGGCTCAGTGGTAGAGCACTTGCCTAGCATGTGTGAGGTACTGGGTTCAATTCTCAGCACTGCATATTAATAACTAAAATAAAGGTCCATGGACAACAATTTCTTTTTTCAAAATGCTCTTATGGATATAACAAAGGGGTTTGTGTTTTCCTAAAGGAACCAATATCAAAGTCCCCTTGGCCTATACTGTCTTCCCAAGTCCATCATGTACATTCTGTGTGTGGATAGATGGCTTTGTTTCTCCAGTCCCAAAGAACTGTTGGCATAGTTACCCTTGCTCTGTCCTGAGGATTCCACCTGCCCTATCTATGCATAAACTTCTCAAGACTGTGCAGGTGCAGGGCTCATAGATTCAGAGGGCCTATATACAGGGGAATGACCTGAGATGTTACAGATATAAGTTTCACAAAGCCACGTTAGATATCATAACTTCCATGGGCTATCAATAGATCATCTGTAAATCTTGAGATTGAAAAATGCAGAATTCCATAGAACTTAAAGTTTTTCTAGGAAACAAAGAAAGACCTGTATGTATCTTAGGAAACAAACAACAAACTAGTGGAATCTGATCAATGTATCAACCTGAGCAGGAATTTCAAACTTCTGTGCATAAAGAAGTAGGTAATGTGTTTATCCTGAATCCAGGGATGTAGGCCAAATGGTGCTTCTTTTGAGTTACGGCATTGTTGATCCTGCGATAATAAACAGAACTCAGACAACCCCTCACGGCAGACAAGAAGAATCCAGGGTTCAGGCTAAGTTCTATTCCATTCACTGGAATGGTGATTGTTTTTATTAATGGGTGAGGATCTTTCAACCTGAGTAAAATTGAGGATGAAGTACACAATGGGTAAGGGATGTAAGATGGTGGCATTAGTATTTTGGGTTAAGTATTAACATGTTCATATGTTCAAATGTAGCTGTAGTTTTAAAGAAAATCTGGCCTATGGGGAGTGTCTTGCAATGTCTACTGACTGTACAAAGCATCAACAGGCCACACATTTCTAGATGTTTTTCTCTTACCACAAACAATTGGGCACCTGGATAAAATATATCAAATGCTTTTTCACATGCCGGATAGTAGCACAGGGCTGGATCCTTGTAGAAAGGAAACAAGTTAAGGGAGAGTAGCAATTTCCCGGGCCTTTTGTTTATTGGAAAGGGAATTCTAGTTCTAAAAAGACAGCTATTGGTGTTCAGGGAATCTGAGATGGCTGAGATTTGTGAAGAGTACCAGAGAGTGGGGAGTAATGCAGAGAAAGCTCCAGAAACCTGTGCAGGGATTCTGTTGACCTTTTTTCTGAATACTAAGACACACATACGTAAGTCAGGCAAAAGTCAACAACCAGGGAGTTGTACATTGAACAACTTCCACACAGGGGTGGAAGACTGTGAGTTCTGATCAGCAGAAACAAATACCTCACTGAATATCTGAAGCATTCTGGAAATACTCCAGAAAGTCCCAGCCATTGACAATTAGGATGAAATTTGCTCTAGAGTAAAGGTTACTTCAGACTTGCCCTAATAATGCTTAAAAACAAGCCCTGAAAATATAAGGTCATTCATAAGCAAGTTAA
The DNA here is from genome assembly GCF_045843805.1 of Urocitellus parryii. Classification (NCBI taxonomy): domain Eukaryota; kingdom Metazoa; phylum Chordata; class Mammalia; order Rodentia; family Sciuridae; genus Urocitellus; species Urocitellus parryii. The sequence goes on from NW_027553857.1 coordinate 11,007, forward strand.
TTGCCTGCCAGGACAAAATTCAACATCCTCTGAAAGAAGACAACCAAGTTCAGATTCACAATATCCACAATATATTAAAAACATTTACTGTCCAGGTAAAGAGATATAACAATTTTACTAATAACCAGGAAAAAAAAAAAAAGAACCAGCAATAGGAACAGAGTTCAAAATAGCCCATATGATGGAATTATCTCAGAAGAACTCTACAACCACTGTTATAAGGGTGCCCAAGAATGTAGGAAAAAACATGAGTGTGTTCAGGAAAGAAATAGAAGAAATAAAAAAGATCCAAATGATATGTTAGAAGTTAAAAATGCAAGATCAGAAAAGAAAAAAAGAAAAGAAAAGACAAAATATCAGATAGGATTAACAGAACAATAGCCAGAAGATAAAAATCAGTGCACTTGAATACATCATGATATAAAGCGTCTAGCACAGAAGGAAAAAAACCAGCCCCAGGGACCTATAAAATAGTAGCAAGCTGGGTTTCTTATGTTTAATTGGAATGCTAGAAAAAAGGAGGGGCAGAAAAAATAATGGAAGGAATAATGGTGGAAACATTTTTTAATTTGGTGAAACTGTAAACCAGGAATCGTAGCAAACCACAAACAAGATAAACACACACACACACACACACTACACACACCCAAAGCCACACCCTAGTCAAATTGCTGAAAGGCTAGAATAAGAAAAAGAAAAATCTTAAAAGCTGTCAGGGACAAAGGATGTGACATGTATCCAAGAAAAAAAAAAAAAAAGATTAAGAATGACCACTGACATTGGAGATGGCATAAGCCAGAAGGCATCTTTTAAAGTGGTGAAAGAAAAAAAAAAAGGCACCTGTCAAACTAGAATTTCATATCTAGAGAAAACGTAGCATCCTTCTGAGAGGAAGGCAAATTAAACACATAGTTATATTATGAAAACCTAGAGAATTTGTCATAGGTATATAAGAAATGTTACAGAAAGTTGAGCCTATTAGGAAGTGATAGCAGAGGGAAATTTGGGGAGTATGCAAAGTAATGAAGAATGTAAATACTTAGGTCAAAATTAAATGTTAACCCTCACTTTTTATTTATTTAAAAGATAACTGAGTAGGCCAAAATGATTACATTACAATATGATGTGGGTTTCTAACGTGGGTAGAAGTGAATGTACAATAAAATAGAAGAAAAAGCTACGAGGGGTAGATGGAAGTGTGTTATTATAAGGTGCTTCTTTGTAAAATTTATGGTATAAAGTGATTTGAAGACAGAGGGTGGCAAGTTAAAGATACATATTGCAACTGATTTAATGTGTAATTGACTTTTAACTTGATTTTTATTTTGAAGACTTAACTAAGTTTATGCAATATAAAACAACATTATTATATTATTAGGTGATATATTTCTAGGAATTGGCGGCATTGGAGAAATTTGGAATAAATCTTAAAAATAGTAAATTGATACTTTAAAATAAAATTAAATACATTAAATGCACAGATTTAGTTTAAAATATGTGAAGTATCATTAAGTATCCTTAAAAAAGAAAAAGCTTCCAGAGAGGTTCACTGATTTTCCTAAAATAAGACAACATGAAGAGCCAGGACTTCATCTTTCCATTCATTGTCTTTTTTTCAAGCATGAGAGAGAGAGAGAGAGAGAGAGAGAGAGAGAGAGAGAGAGAGAGAGAGAGAGAGAGAAGAGAGGAGAGAGAGAGAAAGAGACTGTTATTATTAGGTTAAATCTTTAAAAAGATTTTTTTTTTACTGTTTTTTTTTCCAGCTGTTTTAAGTTTTTTTATTGTTTTTTTTTTTTTTTTTTTAAGAGCTGTTTTCAGTTCATTAAAAAGTGAGAAGTACAAGGAGCTCCCATAACCTCCCTCCACTCCAGTTTCCCCTCATGTTAACATCTGGCATTAGTGTTGTACATCTGTTCCAGTTGATGAGCCAATACTGATATACCAACACCAATCAAAGCCTGGAATCTATATAAGGGTTCACTCTTTGTCTTGATTGTTCTATGGGTTTGGACAAATCTTTGATGACATGAACCCACTCTTGTAGCATCACACAGAACAGTTTCATTGCCCTAAAAGTCCTTGGTGCTCTATCCACGAATTCCTCGGTTTCCTTAATCTCTGGCAAGTAGTGATCTTTTTATTGTCTCCACGGTTTTGCCTTTTCAGAATGCTGTCTGGATGGGGTCATATAGTATGAAGTCTTTTTAGATTGGCTTGTTTCACTTAGTACTGTGCATTTAAAGTTTCTCTAAGTCTTTTTGTAGCTGGACAGCTTATTTCTTTTTAGTGCTCAATAATATAGTCCATTGTCTGGATGCACTACAGTTTATTTATCTTTTTTTTTTTTTCCTACTAAATGACACGTTGTTTGCTTCCAAGTTTTGGTTATGATGAATAAAACTTGCAATAAACATTTTTATACACATTTTTAAGTGATGGACATAATTTGCTATTTACTTGAGTACATTTTAAGAAGTGTGAGGGACTGGGGTTGTAGCTCAGTGGTGGAGTGTTTGCTTGGAATGCGTGAGGCCCTGGGTTTGATCCTCAGCACAGCATATAAATAAATAAAAGATCCACTGACAACTAAAACAAATATTTAAAAAAAGAAGTGTGATTGCCGGATCATATACTAAGGATATATTTTGTTCTATAAGAAACCCCCAGACTCTTCCAAAGTGACTGTATTATTTTGTATTTCCACCAGAAACATTCTTCTTGCACCAACATTTTTCCAATACTTGGTACTGTCAGTGTTTGGGATTTTAGCTCTTCTAATAGGTATGTAGTGGTACCTCATTGTTTTATCTTGCATGTCCCATATGATATGGAACACCTTTTCCTATCTATTGGTCACTTGTATATCTTTTTTAGTGAGGTGTCTGCTGAGGTCTTTGACCCATTTTTGAATTGGGCATTTTGCTTTCTTGATGAGATTTAATCCTTCCTTGTTTATTTTGGATAACAGATCTATGTCAGACATGTCTTTTGTAAATATTTTCTTCTACTCTGTAGGTTGTTTTTCATTCTCTTTACTTATCTCTGGAGAGCAGATGTCTGGACTTTTAATGGAGACTAGGTTATCAATTCTTTTTTTTCCCCTGGGTTATGATCATGGTCTTAAAGACATAATTTGAAGGATGAAGGTTCTTTGGACTTGAGTCCCCATTGGATGCCCAAAAGGAGAGGCTCCCTTGGAAAACCTACTCCTTGTATTATACTAAGCTCAGGACAAAGGCTTGCCTGGTTCATCCGAGGGTCTCATCTTTTCCCTGCCTTCTCCCCTGGGACTCACATGCCTGAGTGAAAGCTTAGTTCCTGCCCCAGGCACTGTGATCCACTTGCTCTCTCCTTTGGACGCCTCTTCAGACTTCCATTAACATCCTCCTCCTCAAAAATAGCAAGACAGCAAACACTCAGTGACCGGAAAGAGCCGGTGGTTCTTTTGGTCAATTTCCTGCTCTGTGCCATTCAGGAAGTAACCACTTTCTGTGCTCACTCTTCTCAGGGGACGGTTGGCTTGAAACTGAATGATTCTGGGCTTTGAATTCCCCAAACAGAGACTAGATATTTGATTTTCAGTGCTTAAGATCTTGAAATAAGAAAGATAAATGGAGCAATTTGGGATCCCCAAGGGAGCTCTGACTCAGAAAATCAGGAGCCAAGCCTGTAGGATTGACCATAGAAGTTAATCCACAGAGTTTCCTGGCTTGAATCAATTAGTAGTAAGTGCTTAGAGATGAAGTGGGAGGAGATGCTGTCTTCCCTGATACCTGGATAATACTATTAATCTCAGAACTTTAAGATCACCTCCAGGGACAATTTTGAAATTAACCTAATATTTAACCTAAATTGACTATGTTGTAGGCAAGAGGAATGGAGTTGCAGTGAAGAGGTAGGGCTAAGATTTGATTTGTTGTTTGAAATCACCGTGGTGCACGACTATAATCCCAGGGGTTAGGGAGGCTGAGACAGGAGGATCCTAAGTTCAAAACCAGCCTGAGCAACTTAGTGAGGCCCTAAGCAACTCAGTGAGACTTTGTCTCTAAATAAAATATAAAAAGGACTGCGGACTAGACTCAGTGATTGAGTGCTCCTGGGTTCAATTCCCAGTACCAAAAAAATCATTTTTTTTCCTCTTTCCTTCCAGGTTAAGATGGGAAAAATTTCTGCACAGTGGGTCTAGAGAATGAGATTTTGCATCTTCTGTACAAGTTCCTGAGTGATTCTGGAATATGAAACTCCTGAAGTCTGTACTCTCTGAAGCCTGTACTCTCCAATCAAAGAATCTTTTCCCTAGCTTTGCTGCTAGACATCCTGTTGAATGTTAGGCTCACAGAATTTAGCATCTGCTAATGCCTTCCTATTTACCTCCTGCTCTGACAGCATTCTAGCCTTTTCTATATATTTCAGTAATCTTGGCATTTCATTACTTCCCTTAGCCTCACAATTCCTTGATCACCTTGTCATGACCATCTCCAACTTCTCGATATTAGAACCTCAGAATGATGATCTTATTGTTACACTGATCATATTTCAAAAACTTGGAATTAACATCCTGTTCCACATTTTCCCTTTCTGCAACCTCAATTTGGCCTTTGAACTGGGATCCTACCAACTTACCCTCTTTTGCAACTTTTTGCTTCTGGTCTCAATTCTATCCCTGTCCAATTCAGATACTATGACCAGCTATTTTAACTTGTCTTTATTAATACTGAAAGGTATCTTAGCATCCTGCCATGCCCAATTTTGGATCATTGCTATATTCATTCTTCATTTTTGTTCCTAAGGCCAACCTGATCCACTACACTCTCATGTGAATTTTATCTGGGCACACATTTTGACTCATGAATCTCATTATTTATGTTTGTTTGTTTCCCTAGAAAACTACAAGGGTCTTCTAAACTGTGAATACCCTAAAATAATTTAGAAAATTTATGTATACACTTGTACATTTAAAAATTGACATATAAAAAAGTTTTCAGCAGAAGTTTAAATTAAAAATATGTTTAATTAAAATATGTTCTTTCTGGCACATTTTAATATTGGCATTTTAAAATGAAAGCTTGCATCACTCCTTCATGTGAATTCAGGGTAGTCCAAATACCAAGGTAATTTGACATTTGGCATTATCCATTTAAAAAACTGTTATTTTGTTTCCTCAACCAGGCAAAGATTTTACACTTTTTTTTTTCATACTTTTTGAGCTTGCATTCTCTTCTACTTCTCCCAGTTTTATCCTAATGTACCTTTATGCTTCATGTCACTTGATCATCCCTTTATTGGACTTCCATCCAACCATCAGATGGATTTTACTTATTTGTTCATTTTTATTCACTATAATTGCAGACTCCATGTATTAAAACTGTTTTTTTCTAGATAAGGTACTCATGGAAAATATTATAAACGTAGAGTTCTTTAAAACACATGATAACTACATGGCAAGTGTGAGTAACATTTATTAAAAAAATGTTTGATTGGAAAGGCATCTTAATCAGATGGGTGGGAATGGGTGTGTGGATACCTAACATAAGGAACTGTTGAATTTTTTTCTTTGTCTGAGATTGTTACAGGTGGGCAATGAACAAAGATGATAAAAATTTATCTTCTTTTGAGGATGTTATGTGGAGGAAGGGAAGTTGTGAAGGGGGATGAAAGGAGAATGATCAAATGCTTAAATAAATTTTTAAGTAAGAATATATAAGGTTGTAAAGGATCCAGAAATCAATTTCCTTAAAGCCCTTCATGCCCTGTGACAAGACAGGGTTCCTTGTCTCCACTGTAGGACCTCTGTCCTGAACTCTCCTCTCCTTGGGCCCCAGTTGAAGACAGCAGTGGAAAGAGAGCTTATCTTAAGATCCCTCCTACTACACACACCTAACTTCCTCTTCCTCTTCTTTTCTTTTCCCATTTTTTGGGGGGGAGGAGATTTTCTTATCGTTTGTGAAGTTAATTTATTCCTTTTCAGAAGACTGTTTCTATCTCCTTTTAAATTGCATTCTCTCTCCCTCAACCACCTTTAATTCCTTTCTTTTGCAAATGTCTTACCTTCTGCCAAAAAAACTTGCTGGATTTCTCTGTGTGTACTTTTAAACAATGCTTAATTAAAAAAAAAAAATTACTCCCTTGATTTTGCTGACTTGTCAGTATATATACGCTATTTCCATTTCCTCCACAGTTGTATTTCTAGAATGGTATGCTTGATTCTCCTGGGTCTCATTGTTCTTAATATTTTATCTCCTACTTTCCCCTCATCCTTAGTGATGAATACCTTAACTCCTTCCTGCAGTTTTGCCCAGTTTTGTTCACTCCTCTAAATACATCCATGCACAGTATCTAGATTTTTCTACTGTTCTGATGCCAACTGGTGAGCCTCATTTTCCCGTTCCTCCCAGGAGGAATGCTCAGAGCACCTGGGCAGTCTCTCGTTCTGAGCCGCACATTGAACCTCTCTCTTGCTGGCTCTCTTCCCACTGGGGATTCTACTTTGCTCTGAAAATCCTTCCTATTCAGAAGCTGTCTATTTCAGCCCAGGCTTTGTCTCTTGAATTTTTATCTTGCAGTGTTTCCCGGTGGTCTCTTCCTTAGATTAGGAAGTAGGTAAGAAGGGAACATAAACTTCAATCACACCTTGGTGCCTCCCCACTGCTCAGCTCAGGTGCAGTGCCAGGTAGAAGAAAAGCAGACCTGTGAATATCTTCTCAGAATTCTTTCTTTAATAAGGCCGTTTTTTACCCAAGCTTGGGTTCTATCTCTCATCCTGGACTGTGATATAAAAAAGTCTTCATTCATCCTCATTTTTCCATCCATTCTCTAACTTGTTTTTTTACCCTCTTAATAAGCCCCCTCCCCATTAGATGTTAAAAAGTTTGATGAGATTTATCCATTTTCCCTTTATGGTTGTGCCTAAAAAAATAAAAAATAAAAAAAAATATGTATTTGGACACATACCTTTATTTTATTTATTTATTTTTATGTCGTGCTGAGGATCAAACCCAGTGCCTTGCATGGGCTAGGTGAGTGCCCTACCACTGAGCCACAACCCCAGCCCCATGGTTGTGCTTTTGATGTCAGTCTAAGAACTCTTTGACTAGCTTTGGATCCCAAACCTTTGGATCCCCAAAGTTTCTCTCTCTCTCTCTTTTTCCTGAAAGTATTATGGTGGACATTTAAGTGTAGGATTCATTTTTGAGTGGATTTTTTGTAAAAGCCATCCCACAAAAATGGAGCTTTATTTTTCTGCCTCCGGACAACAGTGCCTATTGCTCTAAATAATGCCTGTGACTCTTGTGCTCCTTGTTGAAAAGCTGCTTTTTGTTCATTGAATTGCTTTTGTACCTTTGTCACAATGAGGCTGGCCTGCCTGCATGGGCCTAGTTTGGATTGTGTGTTCTGTCCCATGGAGCTCTGTGTGTATCCCTCCTCTAACAGGATGCACTCCTGATTCCTGCAGCTGTGGAGTAAATTCTGAAACTGGGGAGACTGTTCTTCTCACTTTGTTCCTCTTTTACAAAATTGTTTTAGCTATGCTCGTTTCTTTGGGTTTTGTTACAAATCCTATAATAATCATGTTTATTTCTATACAAATCTTGCCAAGATTTGGATAGGGGTTACCTTGGGGGAAATTTACATTTTTGCTATGCTGAGTCTTCCAATTCATGAACACATTTTTCTTCATATTTGATTTTTTCTTCAGCATTCACAGTTTTCATCACATGAATCCTGTACATGTTGTGTTAGACTTATATTTAAGAATGTCATTTGTTTTTATATTATTATATTTATTTACTCATACTAATTGAACAAAATAATGGGTTATATTGTGACATTTGTATACCTACATAACTGTGCTTTGATCGACCTCCCTACTCTACTCTCTATCCCTCTCTGCTTTCCTCCTCTCAACCCACCCTCCTTAATAGTCTGTATTCTGTTTCCAATCATTTTTTGTTTCCTCATGTGAGCAAAAGCATGTGATACTTGTCTTTCTGTGTGTAGCTTATTTTCCTTAACATGATAAACTCCAGTTCCATCCATTTTCCTGCATGTTATTTGATCCCATTATTCTTTATGGCTGCATAATACTCCATTGTGTATGTGGGCTATATGTTTGTTTGTCCATTCATCTGCTGGTAGGCACCTAGGCTGATTCTGTATCTTGGCTAATGTTAATATTTTCACAACAAACATGGATTTACATGTATTTGCTTTGTGTGTTGGTTTCATTTCCTTTAGGTATACATGTAAAAACGGCATAGTTGGATCATATAAAAGATCTACTTTTAGTTTTTTAAGGAAACTCCATATTATTTCCCATAATGGCTGTACAAATTTACGCTCCTCCCAATAACACATAGGGCTTCTTTTCCTTCACATCCTTGCCAACATTTTTCATTTCTTATTTTTATTTATGTATTTAATGATTGAGCCATTGTGATTGAGGTGAGATGAAATCTCAAGGTAGCTTTGATTTTTATTTTCCTGATGACTAGAGAAGGCTAAAGCATTTTTTCATATATTTATTGACCATTTGCATTTCTTCCTTTGGGAAGTCTCTGATCAGATCATTTGCTCATTTACTCATTAGGTTACTTGTTCTTTTGTCTTTAACTTTTTAAAGTTCTTTACATATTCTTAATATGTATCCTGTCAGATGAAAAACTGGTGAAGATTTTTTCCTGTTCTGTAGATTGTCTTCTCAACTTTATCCATTGTTTCGTTTGCTGTGCGGAAACTTTTAAATTTGATGTGATCTCATTTATTGACTCTGTGTTTTTTTCCCCCCTAAGATATTGGGGTCCTATTCAGGAAACCATCATCAGTGCCAGTGTCTTGAAGGGTTTTCCCTGTGTTTTCATCTATTAGTTTCAGGTCTTACAAATTAAAGCCTTTGAATCAATTGAATCGACTTTGAATTAACTGAATAAATTTTCAGTTTATTTTTTTGTATAGGGTGAGATATGCAGATCTAGTCCTAATCCTCTACATGTGGATATTCAGTTTTCCAGCACCACTTGTTTAAGAGGCTGTCTTGTTTCTAGTATATGTTTTGGCATGCTTGTTGAGGTTCATCAGATGTCTGCAGTGGCATAGATTTGCTTCTGGGTCCCCTGTTCTATTCTATTCCATTGGTCTATGCATCTGTCTTTATGCCAGGACCATGCTGTTTTTTAACTGTGGACCTGTAGTGTACTCTGGAATCAGATGTTGTGATGGCTATAGAATTGTTCTTTTTGCTCAGGATTGTTTTGGCTATTCAATGTCATTTTTCCTTATGTATGAACTTTAGGATTTTTTTTTCTAGTTCTGTGAAGAATGTCATTGGCGTTTTGATGGGAGTTTTTGAATCTGTAGATCACTTCCAGTAATATGGCCATTTAAACAATATTAATTAAGCCTATCAATGAACAGGTTCTCCATTTTCAAGAGTCTTCTTCAGTTTCTTTTTTTTTAGTGTTCTGTAATTTTTATTGTAGAAGCATTTTACTTTTTTGGATTAGGGTTTATTCTTAGTTTTTCAGAAAGGCTATTGTGAATGAAAAATTTTCCCCTAATTTCTTTCTCAGTGAGTTTATTATTGGTACATAGGAAACCCACTGACATTTATATGTGGATTTTGTATCCTGCTACTTTGCTGAATTTATCAGTCCTGACAGTCTTTTGATGGAGTCTTTAGGATCATCTGGGAATAGAACCATGCTAACTGCAAACAGGGATAATTTGACATATACTTTTTAAATCCATATTCCTTTTATTTTTTTTCTCCTGCCTGATTGTTCTGTGGAAAGTTCCAAGTATTATCTTGAAAAAGAGCAGTGAGAGTGGAAACCCTTGTCTCATTCTTGATTTTAGAAGAAATGCTTTCAATTTTCTCCATTCAATATGATGTTGGCTATGTATTCATTGTATATAGCCTTTTTTGGCAGTTATACACCATGGAGTATTACGCAGTACTAAAAAATGACAAAATCATGGAATTTGCAGGGAAATGGATGGCACTAGAGCAGATTATGCTTAGTGAAGCCAGCCAATCCCTAAAAAACAAATACCAAATGTCTTCTTTGATATAATGAGAGCAACTAAGAATAGAGCAGGGAGGAAGAGCAGGAAGAAAAGATTGATATTAAACAGAGACACGAGATGGGAGGGAAAGAGAGAGAAAAGGGGAATTGCATGGAAATGGAAAGAGACCCTCATTGTTATAAACAACTACATAAAAGAGGTTGTGAGGGGAATTGGAAGGAAAAACAAGGAGAGAAATGAATTACAGTAGATGGGATAGAAAGAGAAGATGGGGCGGGGGAGGGGGATAGTAGAGGATAGGAAAGGTAGCAGAATACAACAGTTACTAATAGGGCATTATGTAAAAAGGTGAATGTGTACCCAATGTGATTCTGCAATCTGTATTTGGGGTAAAAATGGGAGTTCATAACTCACTTGAAACTAATGTTTGAAATATGATATGTCAAGAGCTTTGTAAGGTTTTGAACAACCAATAAAAAAAATAAAAGTATTCACTTAGGAAAAATAGAAAAAAAAAGATATTATTGAGATATTGTTAGACTTAGTTTCTTCAAGGCTTTTATCATGAAGGTATGTTTAATTTTGTCAGAAGTTTTCTTTTCCATCCTATTGATATGATCAAGATGATTTTTAACCTTGATTCTTTTTTTGGTGCTATATTATGTGTATTGATTTGCATATGTTGAAACACTCTTGCATCCTTGGAATGAAAACCACTTGATGGTGGTGTATGATCTTTTAAATATGCTGTTGAATCAGTTTTTAAGTGTTATTGAGGATTTTTGCATCTGTGTTCATCAAGGATATTGTTTCTTAGTTTTCTTTTTTGTTGTTGTTGTTTCGTCTTTATGTTTTGGTAGAAGTGTAATGCTGGCTTTGTAGAATGAGTTTGAAAGGTCTCCTTCCCTATATCTTTCATGGAATAGTTTCAGGAGCATGACTATCAATTCTCCTTTAAAATTCTGATAAAATTCAGCAGTGCATCTGGGCAATTTTGGGATTCCCTTTTTTGGGAGAAATTTTCTTATGCTTTAATATCATTGCTTGTCATTGATCTATTTATATCCTCTTGCTTCAATTTTGACAGGTCATATATGCCTAAACACTGTCTTTCTTCTATATTTCCCCAATTTTTGGCATATAATTAAAAAAAATTCTCAAATGATATTGTGAATTTCAGTGGTATTTCTTCTTTTCTTTCTTTCTTTTTTCTCTTTGTTTTTTTTTTCTCTCTTTCTTTTGGTTAGTTTGGCTAAATTTTGTCAATATTGTCTATCTTGAAAGAACCAAACTCCCAAACTCTTTGTTTCATTGATCCTTTGTGTTGTTTTAAAAGTCTCTATTTCACTTATTTCTACTTTCCTCTTTATCATTTCTTTCTCTCTATTGATTTGGGGTTTGGTTGGTTCTGTTTTTTTTTTTTCTAAGATCTTGAGATGTTTCATTAGATTATTTATTTAAGATCTGTTAATTTTTTTATGGCACTCTTAGCTATCAACTTCCTTCCTACCACTGCTTTTTCTGTTCCCCAGAAATTCTTGTATGTTATATTTCCACTTTCATTTGATTCTAGAATATTTTATCTGCCCCCCACCAATTTCTTCAATAACTCACTATTCATTCAAGAATGCATTGCTCAATTTCAATGTGCTTCTATAATTTAAGTAGTTTCTTTTGTTGTTGATTTCTAGTTTCATTCCATTATGATCCAATAAAATTCAAGAAATAATTTCAATATTTTTGTATTTGTTAACGACTTTCTTTATGACCTAAACTATGATCAATTTTGAAAAGGTTCCATGAGCTGATGAAAAGAATGTGTAGTCTACAGGTGTGGGTTGAAATATTCTGTAAATGTCTGTTAAAATACATTCATTTGATCTACTGTGTAATTTTAATCAGATATTTCTTTGTTGATATTTTGTCTGAACAAACAATCTATTGTTGAGAGTAGCATATTGAAGATACCCACTTTTATTGTATTAGAGTCTCTTTCTTCCTTTCTATCCATTATTGTTTGTTTTATAAAATTGGGTACTCTGTCATTTGGTGCATATATATTTACAATTGTTATATATTTTTGATGGATTGTTCCGTTTATCAATATGTAGTGATCTGCTTTGTCTCTTCTGGCCAATTTTGGTGTAATGTCTGTTTGGTTGAATATGCATATGTCTACTTTTGTTTGCTTTTGGATTCCATTTCCTTGGAATATAACTTTTCCATACTTTCACTTTCATTCTGTGTATGTCTTTCTCAGTGAGCTAAATCGATAAATCTTTCACAAGGAAAAAAAATTGTTGGATTTTTTTTAATACACTCAGCCAGTCTGCATTTTTTGTTTGAATAATGTCTAAGACCATTTACATTCAGGGTTTCATTGAAAGGTGTGTAATAGTTCCTATCATTTTGTTGTTTTTCTTCTGGTTTCTCTGAATAATCTGTTTATTTCTTTCTTATTCATCTTGGAAGTCTGATGTTTTACTGAACTAATAATGTTTGATTCTTTCCTAATTCTCATTTGTTTATCAAGTTCTCTAGGGAAAATTATTCTTTCCTGTGCTCTTATGATTTTGGTTATTTCGATTCCTCTCCTGTATGTACATTTCTTTAAATACTCATATAATTTTGATTTAGAACCCATTAATTCTTATCATGGAGAGTCTTTATTTCTCTTTAGATTCTTCAGGATAACTTTGTTGGGTATAATAATCCAGGTTGGCAGTTATTTTCTTTTAGGTCTTGAAATATATCTTTCCATGCCCTCCTGGCCTTTGAGAGTTTCTGCTGAGAAATCTGTTGTTATTTTGATGAATTTACCTCTATATGTGACTTGGTGCTTCTCTCTTGTAGTTCTTAATATTATTTCTTTGTCCTGTACTTTTATAGTTTAACTATAATAAAGAGTCATGGAGGGTTTTTTTCCCAGTCATGTCTATTTGGATTTTTAAATGTCTTTCCCTTATAACAACTGATGGTGTATTTCTAGCTCAGGCCTCAAGGCCTGAGAATCACTGAGAATCGATAGTACCAACGTTGCAAAGTTTCGGTAAACAAGAGTTTTTGTTTTTTTTTTTTTGTACTAGGGATTGAACCCAGAGGCTCTTTCCACTGAGCCATAGCCCGAGTCATTTTTATTTTATTTATTGTTTTGGGATAGAGTGTTGCTTAATTGGTTAGGACCTTGCTAACTTGCTGAGGCTGAACTTGAACTTGTGAACCTCTTGCCTCAGCCTCCCCAGTTGCTGGGATTACAGGCCTGCTCCCATGCCAAACCATATTTGAGTTGAAAAGCAGGAGGACTGATGTTCCAGTTTAAAGATAGGTAGCAACAAAGAATTGCATCTTACTTAGAATTTTGTTCTACTCCGCCTTCATTGTATTGAAAGAAGTGAACGCACACTGGGGAAACCAAGCTGTTTTACTTAATCAAATTATTCAAGTGTTAATTTCATCCAAAAAAGACCCTCAAAGTATACCCAGAATAATATTCAACTCAGTATCTAGGAACCTTATGATCTGATCTATGGTCAGGTTGACACATATAATTAAATAGCATATAATTTTTCTTCTTCAGCTTGTTAATCAATTTGATTCCATTGACTGATTTTCAAATATTGAGCCAAACTTGTATCTCTGGATTAAAGATGATTTGATCATGGTATATAATTATTTTTTATATATTCCAAATTCTAGTTGCTAATATATATTTTTGCATCTATGTTCATAAGGGATATTGGTCTGAAATTTCTTTTTTTTGTGCTTTTTTTTTTTTTTTTTTTTTTTTTTAGTTTGGAGTCAGAGTAGTACAAGCTTTATAAAATGAGTTGGAAAGTATTTCTCCTATGCTCTGAAAGACTGTGTAGATTTAGTATTAATTCTTCAAATACTTAATATTATTTTCCAGTAAGATCATTTGGACATGAGGAGTTCTTTTTTTGGAGTATAAATTTATTAACTCAGTATAATTTGAAATATAGGTCTATTCAAATAACCTATTCTGTAGTGGGTGAATTGGGATACTTTGTGATTTTTGAGGCATTGTTCGATTTTATCTAAATTTCAAATATATGAGTGTAAACTCCTTTATCATCCTTTTGACATTGCAGAATCTGTAGTAATGCCCTGCTTCACTCCCAATATGAGTATTTTCTCTCTTCCTCTATTTTGGTCAGTCTTGCTGAAGATTTGTTGACTTTATTAATATTTTCAAAGAGTCAACTTTCTGTTTCATCAATTTTCTCTCTCTCTTTTTGGTACTAGGGATTGATCCCAGGGGCACTTAACCACTGAGCCACATCCCATCTCCAATCCTTTTTATTTTTTATTTTGAGAAAGTGTCTCACTAGGTTGCTTACAAAGCCTTGCTAGGTTGTTGAGGATGGCTTTGAACCTGCGATCCTCCTGCTTCAGCCTCCCAAGCCACTGGGATTATAGGCATGTGCCTCCACACCTGACTTCTATTTTAAATTTTTCTTTTTTATCTTTGTAATTTTCTTCATTCTTGTCCTTTTGAGTTTATTTTGCTCTTCTAGGTTTTTTTTTCCCTTTAATTAAGGGGAGATATTTTTTTCACTCTCCTGCATGAAATGGAGGCATTTAACTATAAACTTTCAGCACTGCTATTGTTGTGTCCAATAAACTTTTATATGTGGTAGTTTCATTTTTATTTAGCTGAATGTATTTTAAAATTTTTCCCTTGAGACATCATTTTTGACCGATGGATTTTTGTGAAGTCATTTAGTTTTTAAGTGTTTTCACCCAACTCTGTGGATCATTCATGTGTTGGGCTTTTAAATCCTGTTGATTTGGCTCAGTCTATTTTATAGCCCCATTTCCCATTCTTGTTTACAACAGAAACTCTGTTTTCAGCCAAATTTAATCTTCCATACCACTCTCTCTATGTTACCTTGGGCCTTCCATGACTTTCCATTTTCACTTATATTTGAAATTCTTTGATGATCAAGTATTTATTTTCTAAAAAAACAGTTGTAAAATCACTCTAAGGCTATCCTATAAGAAAACTCAGACTACCTTTTCTTAGTTTCAAACAAGTTTGTAGTTGAAATTATTGAAATAAAATTAAAAGTGATGATTCTGGGAGATGTGGCACAAAAAGAATGATCAGATTCCTGTCTGTGCTGTGTATTTCTAATGATATACCCAGTTTGTTCCCACACAACACAGGATACTGTGCCCTGAGAATATATGCTGAACATTTAACTTTATCCAAATGAATGAGTCAATAGTCAATTTGCACTCATATTCATTTGTTCTGAGAAGGTGAGTAAATTTCTCATGTTTTCTGAGTTTCTTCTGAACAAAAATTAATGATTCACTTGTAAAATGCCTGGGGCAAGAAGATCTCATATCTGCAAAGTTTTAATATATATATAATTAATAACAGCATGACATTAGGTTTCACAGAATATGATTATAGTCTTTGAGAGAACAAACACATCTAATTGAGGCCTGCTGAATAATAAAGAATAAAAATTATTTTTTTGGATCTCAAAATACATTTAATGAAAATTATCAGGTATCAAATCTAATGCAAACAATTCTCTTTATCATCACCCTTTGAATTCATACTGTACTCCTTACTAAGTTCAATGAGTCTAATTAAATAATTTTTTATAAAACTCAACATATAATCATCCAGTAAAATCTACTTGTTAATAAATGAATCATATTTTTCTATGCAGGTTTGTACATGTGTTTATGATGGGTATTCAATGCAAAATTTTACAAGCTAAAATGTTCTCGGTTTTCTGCTTTGCATGGCATTTGGATCTTTGGTGGGACCTTTCTAGAATTCTATCCCATTCTATGTATATTTGCTAACTGTGGTTGGGAACATTTTGATTGTCACACATGGGCTGGCCTTGAGTTTGGGCCCTAGACAATGACTCTCACATTGATATCCTTGAACTAACTCTATTCTGGGGAGAATTGAGAAAATACAGTTTCTGAGCTCAACTGCATACTTACATGTGAATCCCAAATCTACATTCTTTTCCATCACCCCTGGTAAAGTAAGAACCTAATTGACATGAGCAACTAGTCTAAAACAAGGAAATGTGTAGCTCCAGACATGGAGTTCCTCTGAACTTAGTATAATTTGGCTCAACTGCCTATGTCCTTGGAAAATCAGATATGGTGCAGTTCTTTACTATATTTCATATTGTCTCCTACTTCTGGGTGCTACACCACTTTTGCATCTGTCAATGAGCATGGAGGTCACCACTTAACTCTTCATCTTATCAGAGTTATCACAGAATTACCGTCTACCTTGATGTCTGGGTGTGGCTTAGTGTCATTGATTATGCATGGTATTATTTTTCATGTTGTGCTAGTTGTGTAACTTTTGTGTATATGTTGTCTCTCTGGCCAGATTTTAAATTGCAGACAGAAAGAATGGCTTGCATCTTTAGTATCCTGGACCAGTTCCTTGCTTGGGACTCTGAGGCCAGCAGGTGTTCATTAAATGTATTTCAACAGACTGGTTTCTGTATACATGTACTAGGTTTTAAAAGAACAAATATGCCCTGGGAGCACTGTGGTAATGCAGTGACTGGCTACCCATGTATAGATTACCTAACGAGATACACAAATATAACACTGGCTGCACAGCTCATTTGGCACCTCATGCAAGGGAAGAAATCATTTTTGTAGTAGTCTTATTAGCATCTAATAGGACTTTGTGATTAATTCAAGGTGTTAGTGATCTTTGGTGCCTGAGAGTTAGGGGAAGTGGTTAGAACATCTGCTCTAATTATTTCCTAAATGAACGCCCAAATTTTACTTATATTCCAGTTACCTCAATGTATACTTATTCCAAGAACATCTTAGAATAATAGATATCATTTCACTTAAGCCAATTAGCACTTCCTAAATCCCAGGACAATTTAGTTTCTTATTTTAAAAAGAGCTCTATTCTTTTATTCTTTAGGATGGGTTGTGGGGTGTGTGTGTGTGTGTGTGTGTGTGTGTGTGTGAGAGAGAGAGAGAGAGAGAGAGAGAGAGAGAGAGAGAGAGAGAGAGACAGAGAGAGAGAGAATATACAAGTGTGTAGATACTTAGAAAGGCTGCCTGAGTTTTAGATCTATTGAGAAGGGAGTGCACTGCCTGAATCCATGCCAATTAGTACATAGAATGTAGCCGCAACTGTGAACATTGAGATCCAGCCCGACCTAAGGTCTTATATCCTTGTGGTAACTGTCCACCAGTGATCAGATAATAAGTAGATGCACTTGTGTTGAAAAGTCTATTTTAACTTAAGGGTTTAAATGGAGTTTTACCAAAAGAAATCATTAAAGACCATCATGAAAAATATTTTATTATACTTGTTTAGAAAAATACTCTGTATGTGAAGACATGGGTCTGAAGTTTCCTTTGGAACTTAGACAAGGATGTACTTCACTTTCTTTTTGAAAACAAGAACTGCATAATTG
>NW_027553858.1:0-28442 GCF_045843805.1 Urocitellus parryii
CAGTAACCGTTTTCATGTTTAGGTTTCACTCTGTTTTCTCCTATAAGGATACATGTAGTTGGAACTCTAAATCAAACACGGTTTGTGCTAGCTGTTTGAAACATGGCACAATAA
This sequence comes from Urocitellus parryii, assembly GCF_045843805.1. Taxonomy (NCBI): domain Eukaryota; kingdom Metazoa; phylum Chordata; class Mammalia; order Rodentia; family Sciuridae; genus Urocitellus; species Urocitellus parryii. The sequence goes on from NW_027553858.1 coordinate 115, forward strand.
TGTAGATCCAAGTTCTATCGCTATGGTTTGTGTCCTATGGAAGTAGCCCCAAGCAGAGACTGACGAGAATCACTTTCATTGAAAGGGGTTGCCAAGCTTCCAAAAAACTACGAGTTTCGTGAAATCTCAGCAAACATTTTTTCACCCAATCTTGATAGTACTGGCAGGTAATGATCAGTACACCAATCCCACTTGGCTCACCAAATTTCGTTCTTCTAGGTTAAACCATTCCTTTGCAGTAACCGTTTTCATGTTTAGTTTTCACTCTGTTTTCTCCTATAAGTATACATGTAGTTGGAACTCTAAATCAAACACGGTTTGTGCTAGCTCTTTGATACTAGGCACAATAATGTAGTTCCAAGTTCTATCGCTATGGTTTGTGTCCTATTGAAGTAGCCCCAAGCAGAGACTGACGAGAATCACATTCATTGGAAGGGGTTGCCAAGCTTCCTCAAAACTACGAGTTTCCTGAAATCTCAGCAAACATTTTTTCACCCAATCTTGATGATACTTGCAGGTAATGATCAGTACACCAGTCCCACTTGGCTCAGCAAATTTTGTTCTTCTAGGTTACAACGTTCCTTTGCAGTAACCGTTTTCATATTTAGGTTTCACTCTGTTTTCTCCAATATGGATACATGTACTTGGAACTCTAAATCAAACACGGTTTGTGCTAGCTCTTTGAAACTTGGCACAATAATGTAGTTCCAAGTTCTATCACTATGGTTTGTGTCCTATGGAAGTAGCCCCAAGCAGAGACTGACGAGAATCACTTTCATTGAACGGTTTCCAACCTTCCAAAAAACTACGAGTTTCCTATAATCTCAGCAAACATTTTTTCACCCAATCTTGATGATACTCGCAGGTAATGATAAGTACACTAATCCAACTTGGCTCACCAAATTTCGTTCTTCTAGGTTAAACCGTGCCTTTGCAGTAACCGTTTTCATGTTTAGGTTGCACTCTGTTTTCTCCTATATGGATACATGTAGTTGGAACTCTAAATCAAACACGGTTGTGCTAGCTCTTTGAAACTTGGCACAATAATGTAGTTCCAAGTTCTATCGCTATGGTTTGTGTCCTATGGAAGTAGCCCCATGCAGAGACTGACGAGAATCACATTCATTGGAAGGGGTTGCCAAGTTTCAAAAAAACGACGAGTTTCCTGAAATCTCAGCAAACATTTTTTCACCCAAACTTGATGATACTTGCAGGTAATGATGAATACACCAATTCCACTTGGCTCACCAAATTTCGTTCTTCTAGGTTACACCGTTAATTTGCAGTAACCGTTTTCATGTTTAGGTTTCACTCTGTTTTCTCCTATATGGATACATGTAGGTGGAACTCTAAATCAAACACGGTTTGTGCTAGCTCTTTGAAACTTGGCACAATAAGGTAGTTCCAAATTCTATCGCTATGGTTTGTGTCCTATGGAAGTAGCCCCACGCAGAGACTGACGAGAATCACTTTCATTGAAAGGGGTTGCCAAGCTTCCAAAAAACTACGAGTTTCCTGAAATCTCAGCAAACATTTTTTCACCCAATCTTGATGATACTTGCAGGTAATGATCAGTACACCAATCCCACTTGGCTCATCAAATTTCGTTCTTCTAGGTTAAACCGTTCCTTTGCAGTAACCGTTTTCATGTTTAGGTTTCACTCTGTTTTCTCCTATATGGATACATGTAGTTGGAACTCTAAATCAAACAAGGTTTGTGCTAGCTCTTTGAAACTTGGCACAATAATGTAGTTCCAAGTTCTATCGCTATGGTTTGTGTCCTAAGGAAGTAGCCCCATGCAGAGACTGACGAGAATCACATTCATTGGAAGGGGTTGCCAAGCTTCCAAAAAACTACGAGTTTCCTGAAATCTCAGCAAACATTTTTTCACCCAATCTTGATGATACTTGCAGGTCATGATCAGTACACCAGTCCCACTTGACTCACCAAATTTCGTTCTTCGAGGTTAAACCGTTCCTTTGCAGTAACCGTTTTCATATTTAGGTTTCACTCTGTTTTCCTCCTATATGGATACATGTAGTTGGAACTGTAAATCAAACACGGTTTGTGCTAGCTCTTTGAAACTTGGCACAATAACGTAGTTCCAAGTTCTATCGCTATGGTTTGTGTCCTATGGAAGTAGCCCCAAGCAGAGACTGACGAGAATCACATTCATTGGAAGGGGTTGCCAAGCTTCCAAAAAACTACGAGTTTCCTGAAATCTCAGCAAACATTTTTTCACCCAATCTTGATGATACTTGCAGGTAATGATCAGTACACCAGTCCCACTTGGCTCAGCAAATTTCGTTCTTCTAGGTTAAACCGTTCCTTTGCAGTATCCGTTTTCATGTTTAGGTTTCACTCTGTTTTCTCCTATATGGATACATATATTTGGAACTCTAAATCAAACACGGTTTGTGCTAGCTCTTTGAAACTTGGCACAATAATGTAGATCCAAGTTCTATCGCTATGGTTTGTGTCCTATGGAAGTAGCCCCAAGCAGAGACTGACGAGAATCACTTTCATTGAAAGGGGTTGCCAAGCTTCCAAAAAACTACGAGTTTCCTGAAATCTCAGCAAACATTTTTTCACACAATCTTGATGATACTTTCAGGTAATGATAAGTACACCAATCCCACTTGGCTCACCAAATTTCGTTCTTCTAGGTTAAACCGTTCCTTTGCAGTAACCGTTTTCATGTTTAGGTTTCACTCTGTTTTCTCCTATATGGATAATGTAGTTGGAACTCTAAATCAAACACGGTTTGTTCTAGCTCTTTGAAACGTGGCACTAAAATGTAGTTCCAAGTTCTATCGCTATGGTTTGTGTCCTATTGAAGTAGCCCCAAGCAGAGACTGAGGAGAATCACATTCATTGAAAGGGGTTGCCAAGATTCCAAAAAAGTACGAATTTCCTGCAATCTCAGCAAACATTTTTTCACCCAATCTTGATGGTACGTACTGGCAGGTAATGATCAGTACACCAATCCCACTTGGCTCACCAAATTTCGTTCTTCTAGGTTACATCGTTCCTTTGCCGTAACCGTTTTCATGTTTAGGTTTCACTCTGTTTTCTCCTATATGGATACATGTAGTTGGAAGTCTAAATCAAACACGGTTTGTGCTAGCTCTTTGAAACTTGGCACAATAATGTAGTTCCAAGTTCTATCGCTATGGTTTGTGTCCTATGGAAGTAGCCCTAAGCAGAGACTGACAAGAATCACTTTCATTGAAAGGGGTTGCCAAGCTTCCAAAAAACTACGAGTTTCCTGAAATCTCAGCAAACATTTTTCACCCAATCTTGATGATACTTGCAGGAAATGATAAGTACACTAATCCCACTTGGCTCACCAAATTTCGTTCTTCTAAGTTAAAGCGTTCCTTTGCAGTAACCGTTTTCATGTTTAGGTTTCACTCTGTTTTCTCCTATATGGATACATGTAGTTGGAACTCTAAATCAAACACGGTTTGTGCTAGCTCTTTGAAACTTGGCACAATAATGTAGTTCCAAGTTCTATCACTATGGTTTGTGTCCTATGGAAGTAGCCCCAAGCAGAGACTGACGAGAATCATTTTTATTGAAAGGGGTTGCCTTTCCAAAAAGCTTCCAATAAACTACGAATTTCCTGCAATCTCAGCAAACATTTTTTCACCCAATCTTGATGGTACTGGCAGGTAACGATCAGTACACCAATCCCACTTGGCTCACCAAATTTCGTTCTTCTAGGTTAAACCGTTCCTTTGCAATAACCGTTTTCATGTTTAGGTTTCACTCTGTTTTCTCCTATATGGATACATGTAGTTGGAACTCTAAATCAAACACGGTTTGTGCTAGCTCTTTGAAACTTGGCACAATAATGTAGTTCCAAGTTCTATCGCTATGGTTTGTGTCCTATGGAAGTAGCCCCAAGCAGAGACTGACGAGAATCACTTTTATTGAAAGGGGTTTCCAAGCTTCCTAAAAACTACGAGTTTCCTGAAATCTCAGCAAACATTTTTTCACCCAATCTTGATGGTACTGGCAGGTAATGATCAGTACACCAATCCCACTTGGCTCACCAAATTTCGTTCTTCTAGGTTAAACAGTTCCTTTGCAGTAACCGTTTTCATGTTTAGGTTTCACTCTGTTTTCTCCTATATAGATACATGTAGTTGGAACTCTAAATCAAACACGGTTTTTGCTACCTCTTTGAAACTTGGCACAATAATGTAGTTCCAAGTTCTATCGCTATGGTTTGTGTCCTATGGAAATAGCCCCAAGCAGAGACTGACGAGAGTCACATTCATTGGAAGGGGTTGCCAAGCTTCCAAAAAACTACGAATTTCCTGAAATCTCAGCAAACATTTTTTCACCCAATCTTGATAGTACTGCTAGGTAATGATCAGTACACCAATCCCACTTGGCTCACCAAATTTCGTTCTTCTAGGTTAAACCATTCCTTTGCAGTAACCGTTTTCATGTTTAGTTTTCACTCTGTTTTCTCCTATAAGGATACATGTAGTTGGAACTCTAAATCAAACACGGTTTGTGCTAGCTCTTTGATACTAGGCACAATAATGTAGTTCCAAGTTCTATCGCTATGGTTTGTGTCCTATTGAAGTAGCCCCAAGCAGAGACTGACGAGAATCACATTCATTGGAAGGGGTTGCCAAGCTGCCAAAAAACTACGAGTTTCCTGAAATCTCAGCAAATATTTTTTCACCCAATCTTGATGATACTGGCAGGTAATGATAAGTACACTAATCCAACTTGGCTCACCAAATTTCGTTCTTCTAGGTTAAACCGTTCCTTTGCAGTAACCGTTTTCATGTTTAGGTTGCACTCTGTTTTCTCCTATATGGATACATGTAGTTGGAACTCTAAATCAAACACGGTTTGTGCTAGCTCTTTGAAACATGGCACAATAATGTAGTTCCAAGTTCTATCACTATGGTTTGTGTCCTATGGAAGTAGCCCCATGCAGAGACTGACGAGTATCACATTCATTGGAAGGGGTTGCCAAGTTTCAAAAAAACGACGAGTTTCCTGAAATCTCAGCAAACATTTTTTCACCCAATCTTGATGATACTTGCAGGTAATGATCAGTACACCAATCCCACTTGGCTCATCAAATTTCGTTCTTCTAGGTTAAACCGTTACTTTGCAGTAACCGTTTTCATATTTAGGTTTCACTCTGTTTTCTCCTATATGGATACATGTAGTTGGAACTGTAAATCAAACACGGTTTGTGCTAGCTCTTTGAAACTTGGCACAATAACGTAGTTCCAAGTTCTATCGCTATGGTTTGTGTTCCTATGGAAGTAGCCCCAAGCAGAGACTGACGAGAATCACATTCATTGAAAGGGGTTTCCAAGCTTCCAAAAAACTACGAGTTTCCTGAAATCTCAGCAAACATTTTTTCACCCAATCTTGATGATACTTGCAGGTAATGATCAGTACACCAGTCCCACTTGTCTCACCAAATTTCGTTCTTCTAGGTTAAACTGTTCCTTTGCAGTAACCGTTTTCATGTTTAGGTTTCACTCTGTTTTCTCCTATATGGATACATATATTTGGAACTCTAAATCAAACACGGTTTGTGCTAGCTCTTTGAAACTTGGCACAATAATGTAGATCCAAGTTCTATCGCTATGGTTTGTGTCCTATGGAAGTAGCCCCAAGCAGAGACGGACGAGAATCACTTTCATTGAAAGGGGTTGCCAAGCTTCCAAAAAACTACGAGTTTCCTGAAATCTCAGCAAACATTTTTTCACACAATTTTGATGATACTGGCAGGTAATGATAAGTACACCAATCCCACTTGGCTCACCAAATTTCGTTCTTCTAGGTTAAACCGTTCCTTTGCAGTAACCGTTTTCATGTTTAGGTTTCACTCTGTTTTCTCCTATATGGATACATGTAGTTGGAACTCTAAATCAAACACGGTTTGTGCTAGCTCTTTGAAACTTGGGACAATAATGTAGTTCCAAGTTCTATCGCTATGGTTTGTGTCCTATGGAAGTAGCCCTAAGCAGAGACTGACAAGAATCCCTTTCATAGAAAGGGGTTGACAAGCTTCCAAAAAACTACGAGTTTCCTGAAATCTCAGCAAACATTTTTTCACCCAATCTTGATGATACTGGCAGGTAATGATAAGGACACTAATCCCACTGGGCTCACCAAATTTCGTTCTTCTAGGTTAAAGCGTTCCTTTGCAGTAACCGTTTTCATGTTTAGGTTTCACTCTGTTTTCTCCTATATGGATACATGTATTTGGAACTCTAAATCAAACACGGTTTGTGCTAGCTCTTTGAAACTTGGCACAATAATGTAGTTCCAAGTTCTATCGCTATGGTTTGTGCCCTATGGAAGTAGCCCCAAGCAGAGACTGACGAGAATCACTTTTATTGAAAGGGGTTGCCAAGCTTCCTAAAAACTACGAGTTTCCTGAAATCTCAGCAAACATTTTTTCACCCAATCTTGATGATACTTGCAGGTAATGATCAGTACACCAATCCCACTTGGCTCACCAAATTTCGTTCTTCTAGGTTAAACCGTTCCTTTGCAGTAACCGTTTTCATGTTTAGGTTTCACTCTGTTTTCTCCTATATGGATACATGTAGTTGGAACTCTAAATCAAACACGGTTTGTGCTAGCTCTTTGAAACTTGGCACAATAATGTAGATCCAAGTTCTATCGCTATGGTTTGTGTCCTATGGAAGTAGCCCCAAGCAGAGACTGACGAGAATCACTTTCATTGAAAGGGGTTTCCAAGCTTCCAAAAAACTATGAGTTTCCTGAAATCTCAGCAAACATTTTTTCACCCAATCTTGATGATACTTGCAGGTAATGATCAGTACACCAGTCCCACTTGGCTCACCAAATTTTGTTCTTCTAGGTTACAACGTTCCTTTGCAGTAACCGTTTTCATATTTAGGTTTCACTCTGTTTTCTCCTATATGGATACATGTACTTGGAACTCTAAATCAAACACGGTTTGTGCTAGCTCTTTGAAACTTGGCACAATAATGTAGTTCCAAGTTCTATCACTATGGTTTGTGTCCTATGGAAGTAGCCCCAAGCAGAGACTGACGAGAATCACTTTCATTGAACGGTTTCCAACCTTCCAAAAAACTACGAGTTTCCTATAATCTCAGCAAACATTTTTTCACCCAATCTTGATGATACTGGCAGGTAATGATAAGTACACTAATCCAACTTGGCTCACCAAATTTCGTTCTTCTAGGTTAAACCGTTCCTTTGCAGTAACCGTTTTCATGTTTAGGTTTCACTCTGTTTTCTCCTATATGGATACATGTAGTTGGAACTCTAAATCAAACACGGTTTCTGTTAGGTATTTGAAACTTGGCACAATAATGTAGTTCCAAGTTCTATCGCTATGGTTTGTGTCCTATGGAAGTAGCCCCATGCAGAGACTGACGAGAATCACATTCATTGGAAGGGGTTGCCAAGTTTCAAAAAAACGACGAGTTTCCTGAAATCTCAGCAAACATTTTTTCACCCAAACTTGATGATACTTGCAGGTAATGATCAATACACCAATTCCACTTGGCCTACCAAATTTCGTTCTTCTAGGTTACACCGTTAATTTGCAGTAACCGTTTTCATGTTTAGGTTTCACTCTGTTTTCTCCTATATGGATACATGTAGTTGGAACTCTAAATCAAACACGGTTTGTGCTAGCTATTTGAAACTTGGCACAATAAGGTAGTTCCAAATTCTATCGCTATGGTTTGTGTCCTATGGAAGTAGCCCCAAGCAGAGACTGACGAGAATCACTTTCATTGAAAGGGTTTGCCAAGCTTCCAAAAAACTACGAATTTCCTGAAATCTCAGCAAACATTTTTTCACCCAATTTTGATGATACTGGCAGGTAATGATCAGTACACCAATCTCACTTGGCTCACCAAATTTCGTTCTTCTAGGTTAAACCGTTCCTTTGCAGTAACCGTTTTCATGTTTAGGTTTCACTCTGTTTTCTCATATATGGATACATGTAGTTGGAACTCTAAATCAAACACGGTTTGTGCAAGCTCTTTGAAACTTGGAACAATAATGTAGATCCAAGTTCTATCGCTATGGTTTGTGTCCTATGGAAGTAGCCCCAAGCAGAGACTGACGAGAATCACTTTCATTGAAAGGGGTTGCCAAGCTTCCAAAAAACTACGAGTTTCCTGAAATCTCAGCAAACATTTTTTCACCCAATCTTGATGATACTTGCAGGTAATGATCAGTACACCAATCCCACTTGGCTCACCAAATTTCGTTCTTCTAGGTTAAACCGTTGCTTTGAAGTATCCGTTTTCATGTTTAGGTTTCACTCTGTTTTCTCCTATATGGATACATGTAGTTGGAACTCTAAATCAAACACGGTTTGTGCTAGCTCTTTGAAACTTGGCACAATAATGTAGTTCCAAGTTCTATCGCTATGGTTTGTGTCCTATGGAAGTAGCCCAAAGCAGAGACTAACGAGAATCACATTCATTGGAAGGGGTTGCCAAGCTTCCAAAAAACTACGAGTTTCCTGAAATATCAGCAAACATTTTTTCACCCAATCTTGATGATACTTGCAGGTAATGATCAGTACACCAGTCCCACTTGGCTCACCAAATTTCGTTCTTCTAGGTTACACCGTTCCTTTGCAGTAACCGTTTTCATGTTTAGGTTTCACTCTGTTTTCTCCTATATGGATACATGTAGTTGGAACTCTAAATCAAACCCGGTTTGTGCTAGTTCTTTGAAACTTGGCACAATAATGTAGTGCCAAGTTCTATCGCTATGGTTTGTGTCCTATGGAAGTAGCCCCAAGCAGAGACTGACGAGAATCACTTTCATTGAAAGAGGTTGCCAAGCTTCCAAAAAACTACGAGTTTCCTGAAATCTCAGCAAACATTTTTTCACCCAATTTTGATGATACTGGCAGGTAATGATAAGTACACTAATCCCACTTGGCTCACCAAATTTCGTTCTTCTAGGTTAAACCGTTCCTTTGCCGTAACCATTTTCATATTTAGGTTTCACTCTGTTTTCTCCTATATGGATGCATGTAGTAGGAACTCTAAATCAAACACAGTTTGGGCTAGCTCTTTGAAACTTGGCACAATAATGTAGATCCAAGTTGTATCGCTATGGTTTGTGTCCTATGGAAGTAGCCCCAAGCAGAGACTGACGAGAATCACATTCATTGGAAGGGGTTGCCAAGCTGCCAAAAACTACGAGTTTACTGAAATCTCAGCAAACAGTTTTTCACCCAATCTTGATGATACTTGCAGGTAATGATCAGTACACCAGTCCCACTTGGCTCACCAAATTTCGTTCTTCTAGGTTACACCGTTCCTTTGCAGTAACCGTTTTCATGTTTAGGTTTCACTCTGTTTTCTCCTATATGGATACATGTACTTGGAACTCTAAATCAAACACGGTTTGTGCTAACTCATTGAAACTTGGCACAATAATGTAATTCCAAGTTCTATCGCTATGCTTTGTGTCCTATTGAAGTAGCCCCAAGCAGGGACTGACGAGAATCACATTCATTGGAAGGGGTTGTCAAGCTATAAAAAACTACCAGTATCCAGAAATCTCAGCAAACATTTTTTCACCCAATCTTGATGATACTTGCAGGTAATGATCAGTACACCAATCCCACTTGGCTCACCAAATTTCGTTCTTCTAGGTTAAACCGTTCCTTTGCGGTAACCGTTTTCATGTTTAGGTTTCACTCTGTTTTCTCCTATATGGATACATGTAGTTGTAACTCTAAATCAAACACGATTTGCGCTAGCTCTTTGAAACTTGGCACAATAATGTAGTTCCAAGTTCTATCACTATGGTTTGTGTCCTATTGAAGTAGCCCCAAGCAGAGACTGACGAGAATCACATTCATTGGAAGGGGTTGCCAAGCTTCCACAAAACTACGAGTTTCCTGAAATCTCAGCAAACATTTTGTCACCCAATCTTGATAATACTGGCAAGTAATGATCAGTACACCAATCCCACTTGGCTCACCAAATTTCGTTCTTCTAGGTTAAACCGTTACTTTGCAGTAACCATTTTCATGTTTAGGTTTCACTCTGTTTTCTCCTATATGGATACATGTAGTTGTAACTCTAAATCAAACACGATTTGCGCTAGCTCTTTGAAACTTGGCACAATAATGTAGTTCCAAGTTCTATCACTATGATTTGTGTCCTTTTGAAGTAGCCCCAAGCAGAGACTGACGAGAATCACATTCATTGGAAGGGGTTGCCAAGCTATATAAAACTACGAGTTTCCAGAAATCTCAGCAAACATTTTTTCACCCAATCTTGATGATACTTGCAGGTAATGATCAGTACACCAATCCCACTTGGCTCACCAATTTTCGTTCTTCTAGGTTAAACCGTTCCTTTGCAGTAACCGTTTTCATGTTTAGGTTTCACTCTGTTTTCTCCTATATGGATACATGTAGTTGGAACTCTAAATCAAACACGGTTTGCACTAGCTCTTTGAAACTTGGCACAATAATGTAGTTCCAAGTTCTATCGCTATGGTTTGTGTCCTTTTGAAGTAGCCCCAAGGAGAGACTGACGAAGAATGACTTTCATTGAAAGGGTTGCCAAGCTTCCACAAAACTACGAGTTTCCTGAAATCTCAGCAAACATTTTTTCACCCAATCTTGATGATACTTGCAGGTAATGATCAGTACACCAATCCCACTTGGCTCACCAAATTTCGTTCTTCTAGGTTAAACCGTTCCTTTGCAGTAACCATTTTCATGTTTAGTTTTCACTCTGTTTTCTCCTATATGGATACATGTAGTTGGAATTTAAATCAAACACGGTTTATGCTAGCTCTTTGAAACTTGGCACAATAATGTAGTTCCAAGTTCTATCGCTATGTTTTGTGTCCTATTGAAGTAGCTCCAAGCAGAGACTGACGAGAATCACTTTCATTGAAAGGGGTTGCCAAGCTCCAAAAAACTACAAGTTTCCTGAAATCTCAGCAAATTTTTTTCACCCAATCTTGATGATACTTGCAGGTAATGATCAGTACACCAATCCCACTTGGCTCACCAAATTTCGTTCTTCTAGGTTAAACCATTCCTTTGCAGTAACCGTTTTCATGTTTAGGTTTCACTCTGTTTTCTCCTATATGGATACATGTAGTTGGAAGTCTAAATCAAACACGGTTTGTGCTAGCTCTTTGAAACTTGGCACAATAATGTAGTTCCAAGTTCTATCGCTATGGTTTGTGTCCTATGGAAGTAGCCCCACGCAGAGACTGAGGAGAATCACTTTCATTGAAAGGGTTGCCAAGGTCCAAAAAACTACGAGTTTCCTGAAATCTGAGCAAACATTTTTTCACCCAATCTTGATGATACTTCCAGGTAATGATCAGTACACCAATCCCACTTGGCTCACCAAATTTCGTTCTTCTAGGTTAAACCGTTCCTTTGCAGTAACCGTTTTCATGTTTAGGTTTCACTCTGTTTTCTCCTATATGGATAGATGTAGTTGGAACTCCAAATCAAACACGGTTTCTGCTAGGTCTTTGAAACTTGGCACAATAATGTATTTCCAAGTTCTATGGCTATGCTTTGTGTCCTATTGAAGTATCCCCAAGGAGAGACTGACGAGAATCACTTTCATTGAAACGGGTTGGCAAGCTTCCAAAAAACTACGAGTTTCCTGAAATCTCAGCAAACATTTTTTCACCCAATCTTGATGATACTGGCAGGTAATGATCAGTACACCAATCCCACTTGGCTCACCAAATTTCGTTCTTCTAGGTTAAACCGTTCCTTTGCAGTAACCGTTTTCATGTTTAGGTTTCACTCTGTTTTTCTCCTATATGGATACATGTAGTTGGAAGTCTAAATCAAACACGGTTTGTGCTAGCTCTTTGAAACTTGGCACAATAATGTAGTTCCAAGTTCTATCGCTATGGTTTGTGTCCTATGGAAGTAGCCCCAAGCAGAGACTGACGAGAATCACTTTCATTGCAAGGGGTTGCCAAGCTCCAAAAAACTACGAGTTTCCTGAAATCTCAGCAAATATTTACTCACCCAATCTTGATGATACTGGCAGGTAATGATAAGTACACCAATCCCACTTGGCTCACCAAATTTCGTTCTTCTAGGTTAAACCGTTCCTTTGCAGTAACCGTTTTCATGTTTAGGTTTCACTCTGTTTTCTCCTATATGAATATATGTAGTTTGGAACTCTAAATCAAACACGGTTTGTGCTAGCTCTTTGAAACTTGGCAAAATAATGTAGTTCCATGTTCTATCGCTATGGTTTGTGTCCTATTGAAGTAGCCCCAATCAGAGACTGACGAGAATCACATTCATTGGAACGTGTTGCCAAGCTTCCACAAAACTACGAGTTTCTTGAAATCTCAGCAAATATTTTTCACCCAAACTTGATGAGACTTGCAGGTAAGGATCAGTACACCAGTCCCACTTGGCTCACCAGATTTCGTTCTTCTAGTTTAAACCGTTACTTTGCAGTAACTGTTTTCATGTTTATGTTTCACTCTGTTTTCTCCTATATGGATATATGTAGTTGGAACTCTAAATCAATCACGGTTCGTGCTAGCTCTTTGAAACTTGGCACAATAATGTAGTTCCAAGTTCTATCGCTATGGTTTGTGTCCTATGGAAGTAGCCCCACGCAGAGACTGACGAGAATCACTTTCATTGAAAGGGGTTGCCAAGGTACAAAAAACTACGAGTTTCCTGAAATCTCAGCAAACATTTTTTTCACCCAATCTTGATGATACTTCCAGGTAATGATCAGTACACCAATCCCACTTGGCTCACCAAATTTCTTTCTTCTAGGTTAAACCGTTCCTTTGCAGTAACCGTTTTCATGTTTAGGTTTCACTCTGTTTTCTCCTATATGGATAGATGTAGTTGGAACACTAAATCAAACACGGTTTCTGCTAGGTCTTTGAAACTTGGCACAATAATGTAGTTCCAAGTTCTATCGCTAAGGTTTTTGTCCTATTGAAGTAGCCCCAAGCAGAGACTGACGACAATCACTTTCATTGAAAGGGTTGCCAAGCTCCAAAAAACTACGAGTTTCCTGAAATCTCAGCAAACATTTTTTCACCCAATCTTGATGATACTTCCAGGTAATGATCAGTACACCAATCCCACATGGCTCACCAAATTTCGTTCTTCTAGGTTAAACCGTTCCTTTGCAGTAACCGTTTTCATGTTTAGGTTTCACTCTGTTTTTCTCCTATATGGATACATGTAGTTGGAACTCTAAATCAAACACGGTTTGTGCTAGCTCTTTGAAACGTGCCACAATAATGTAGTTCCAAGTTCTATCGCTGTGGTTTGTGTCCTATTGAAGTAGCCCCAAGGAGAGACTGACGAGTATCACTTTCAATGAAAGGGGTTGCCTAGCTTCGAAAAAACTAGTAGTTTCTGAAATCTCAGCAAACATTTTTTCACCCAATCTTGATGATACTTGCAGGTAATGATCAGTACACCAATCCCACTTGGCTCACCAAATTTCGTTCTTCTAGGTTAATCCGTTCCTTTGCAGTAACCGTTTTCATGTTTAGGTTTCACTCTGTTTTTCTCCTATATGGATACATGTAGTTGGAACTCTAAATCAAACACGTTCTGTGCTAGCTCTTTGAAACTTGGCACAATAATGTAGTTCCAAGTTCTATCGCTATGTTTTGTGTCCTATGGAAGTAGCCCCACGCAGAGACTTTCGAGAATCACTTTCATTGAAAGGGGTTGCCAAGCTCCAAAAAACTACGAGTTTCCTGAAATCTCAGCAAACATTTTTTCACCCAATCTTGATTATACTTGCAGGTAATGATCAGTACACCAATCCCACTTGGCTCACCAAATTTCGTTCTTCTAGGTGAAACCGTTCCTTTGCAGTAACCGTTTTCATGTTTAAGTTTCACTCTGTTTTCTCCTATATGGATTCATGTAGTTGGAACTCTAAATCGAACAAGGTTTCTGTTAGCTCTTTTAAAATTTGGCACAATAATGTAGTTCCAAGTTCTATCACTATGGTTTGTGTCCTACTGAAGTAGCACCAAGCAGAGACTGACGAGAATCACTTTCATTGAAAGGGGTTGCCAGGCTTCCAAAAAACTACGAGTTTCCTGAAATCTCAGCAAACACTTTTTCACCCAATCTTGATGATACTGGCAGGTAATGATAGTCCACCAATCCCACTTGGCTAACCAAATTCGTTCTTCTAGGTTAAACCGTTCCTTTGCAGTAACCGTTTTCATGTTTAGGTTTCACTCTGTATTCTCCTATATGCATACATGTAGTTGGAACTCTAAATCAAACACGGTTTGCGCTAGCTCTTTGAAACTTGGCACAATAATGTAGTTCCAAGTTCTATCGCTATGGTTTGTGTCCTATTGAAGTAGCCCCAAGCAGAGACTGACCAGAATCACATTCTTTGGAAGGGGTTGCCAAGCTTCCACAAAACTACTAGTTTCTGAAATCTCAGCAAACATTTTTCACCCAATCTTGATGATACTAGAAGGTAGGGATCTGTACAACAGTCCCACGTGGCTCACCAAATTTCGTTCTTCTAGGTTAAACCGTTACTTTGCAGTAACTGTTTTCATGTTTAGGTTTCACTCTGTTTTCTCCTATATGGATATATGTAGTTGGAACTCTAAATCAAACACGGTTTGTGCTAGCTCTTTGAAACTTGGCACAATAATGTAGTTCCAAGTTCTATCGCTATGGTTTGTGTCCTATGGAAGTAGCCCCACGCAGGGACTGACGAGAATCACTTTCATTGAAAGGGGTTGCCAAGGTCCCAAAAACTACGAGTTCCTGAAATCTCAGCAAACATCTTTTCACCCAATCTTGATGATACTTCCAGGTAATGATCAGTACACCAATCCAACTTGGCTCACCAAATTTCGTTCTTCTAGGTTGATTGAACCGTTCCTTTGCAGTAACCGTTTTCATGTTTAGGTTTCACTCTGTTTTCTCCTATATGGATACATGTAGTTGGAACTCTAAATCAAACACGGTTTGTGCTAGCTCTTTGAAACTTGGCACAATAATGTAGTTCCAAGTTCTATCGCTATGGTTTGTGTCCTATGGAAGTAGCCCCACGCAGAGACTGATGAGAATCACAATTCATTGAAAGGGGTTGACAATCTCCAAAAAACTACGAGTTTCGTGAAATCTCAGCAAATATTTTTTCACCCAATCTTGATGATACTGGCAGGTAATGATAAGTACACCAATCCCACTTGGCTCACCAAATTTCGTTCTTCTAGGTTAAACCGTTCCTTTGCAGTAACCGTTTTCATGTTTAGGTTTCACTCTGTTTTCTCCTATATGGATACATGTAGTTGGAACTCTAAATCAAACACGGTTTGTGCTAGCTCTTTGAAACTTGGCACAATAATGTAGTTCCAAGTTCTATCGCTATGGTTTGTGTCCTATTGAAGTAGCCCCAAGCAGAGACTGACGAGAATCACATTCAATGGAAGGGTTTGCCAGGCTTCCACAAAACTACGAGTTTCCTGAAATCTCAGCAAATATTTTTTCACCCAATCTTGATGATACTTGCAGGTAATGATCAGTACACCAATCCCACTTGGCTCATCAAATTTCGTTCTTCTAGTTTAAACCGTTCCTTTGCAGTAACCGTTTTCATGTTTACTTTTCACTCTGTTTTCTCCTATATGGATACATGTAGTTGGAAGTCTAAATCAAACATGGTTTGTGCTAGCTCTTTGAAACTTGGCACAATAATGTAGTTCCAAGTTCTATCGCTATGGTTTGTGTCCTATTGAAGTAGCCCCAAGCAGAGACTGACGAGAATCACTTTCATTGAAAGGGGATGCCAAGGTCCAAAAAACTACGAGTTTCCTGAAATCTCAGCAAACATTTTTTCACCCAATCTTGATGATACTTCCAGGTAATGATCAGTACACCAATCCCACTTAGCTCACCAAATTTCGTTCTTCTAGGTTAAACCGTTCCTTTGCAGTAACCGTTTTCATGTTTAGGTTTCACTCTGTTTTCTCCTATATGGATACATGTAGTTGGAAGTCTAAATCAAACACGGTTTGTGCTAGCTCTTTGAAACTTGGCACAATAATGTAGTTCCAAGTTCTATCGCTATGGTTTGTGTCCTATTGGAGTAGCCCCAAGCAGAGACTGACGAGAATCAATTTCATTGAAAGGGGTTGCCAAGCTTCCAAAAAACTACGAGTTTCCTGAAATCTCAGCAAACATTTTTTCACCCAATCTTGATGATACAGGCAGGTAAGGATCAGTACACCAGTCCCACTTGGCTCACCAAATTTCGTTCTTCTAGGTTAAACCGTTCCTTTGCAGTAAATGTTTTCATGTTTAGGTTTCACTCTGTTTTCTCCTATATGGATACATGTAGTTGGAACTCTAAATCAAACACGGTTTGTGCTAGCTCTTTGAAACTTGGCACAATAATGTAGTTCCAAGTTCTATCGCTATGGTTTGTGTCCTATGGAAGTAGCCCCACGCAGAGACTGATGAGAATCACATTCATTGAAAGGGGTTGACAGGCTCCAAAAAACTATGAGTTTCGTGAAATCTCAGCAAATATTTTTTCACCCAATCTTGATGATACTGGCAGGTAATGATAAGTACACCAATCCCACTTGGCTCACCAAATTTCGTTCTTCTAGGTTAAACCGTTCCTTTGCAGTAACCGTTTTCATGTTTAGGTTTCACTCTGTTTTCTCCTATATGGATACATGTAGTTGGAACTCTAAATCAAACACGGTTTGTGCTAGCTCTTTGAAACTTGGCACAATAATGTAGTTCCAAGTTCTATCGCTATGGTTTGTGTCCTATGGAAGTAGCCCCAAGCAGAGACTGACGAGAATCACTTTCATTGAAAGGGGTTGCCAAGGTCCAAAAAACTACGAGTTTCCTGAAATCTCAGCAAACATTTTTTCACCCAATCTTGATGATACTTCCAGGTAATGATCAGTACACCAATCCCACTTAGCTCACCAAATTTCGTTCTTCTAGGTTAAACCGTTCCTTTGTAGTAACCGTTTTCATGTTTAGTTTTCACTCTGTTTTCTCCTATATGGATACATGTAGTTGGAAGTCTAAATGAAACACGGTTTGTGCTAGCTCATTGAAACTTGGCACAATAATGTAGTTCCAAGTTCTATCGCTATGGTTTGTGTCCTATTGAAGTAGCCCCAAGCAGAGACTGACGAGAATCACTTTCATTGAAAGGGGTTGCCAAGGTCCAAAAAACTACGAGTTTCCTGAAATCTCAGCAAACATTTTTTCACCCAATCTTGATGATACTTCCAGGTAATGATCAGCACACCAATCCCACTTGGCTCACCAAATTTCGTTCTTCTAGGTTAAACCATTGCTTTGCAGTAACCGTTTTCATGTTTAGGTTTCATGTAGTTGGAACTCTAAATCAAACACGGTTTCTGCTAGGTCTTTGAAACTTGGCACAATAATGTAGTTCCAAGTTCTATCGCTATGGTTTTGTGTCCTATTGAAGTAGCCCCAAGCAGAGACTGACGAGTATCACTTGCATTGAAAGGGTTGCCAAGCTTCCAAAAAACTACGAGTTTCCTGAAATCTCAGCAAACATTTTTTCACCCAATCTTGATGATACTGGCAGGTAATGATCAGTACACCAATCCCACTTGGCTCACCAAATTTCGTTCTTCTAGGTTAAACCGTTCCTTTGCAGTAACCGTTTTCATGTTTAGGTTTCACTCTGTTTTCTCCTATATGAATATATGTAGTTGGAACTCTAAATCAAACACGGTTGTGCCTGCTCTTTGAAACTTGGCAAAATAATGTAGTTCCATGTTCTATCGCTATGGTTTGTGTCCTATTGAAGTAGCCCCAAGCAGAGACTGACGAGAATCACATTCATTGGAACGTGTTGCCAAGCTTCCACAAAACTACGAGTTTCCTGAAATCTCAGCAAACATTTTTTCACCCAATCTTGATGATACTTGCAGGTAAGGATCAGTACACCAGTCCCACTTGGCTCACCAGATTTCGTTCTTCTAGTTTAAACCGTTACTTTGCAGTAACTGTTTTCATGTTTATGTTTCACTCTGTTTTCTCCTATATGGATATATGTAGTTGGAACTCTAAATCAATCACGGTTTGTGCTAGCTCTTTGAAACTTGGCACAATAATGTAGTTCCAAGTTCTATCACTATGGTTTGTGTCCTATGGAAGTAGCCCCACGCAGGGACTGACGAGAATCACTTACATGAAAGGGGTTGCCAAGGTCCAAAAAACTAGGAGTTTCCTGAAATCTCAGCAAACATTTTTTTCACCCAATCTTGATGATACTTCCAGGTAATGATCAGTACACCAATCCCACTTGGCTCACCAAATTTCGTTCTTCTAGTTAAACCGTTCCTTTGCAGTAACCGTTTTCATGTTTAGGTTTCACTCTGTTTTCTCCTATATGGATACATGTAGTTGGAACTCTAAATCAAACACGGTTTGTGCAAGCTCTTTGAAACTTGGAACAATAATGTAGATCCAAGTTCTATCGCTATGGTTTGTGTCCTATGGAAGTAGCCCCAAGCAGAGACTGACGAGAATCACTTTCATTGAAAGGGGTTTCCAACTTCCAAAAAACTACGAGTTTCCTGAAATCTCAGCAAACATTTTTCACCCAATCTTGATGATACTTGCAGGTAAGGATCAGTACACCAGTCCCACTTGGCTCACCAAATTTCGTTCTTCTAGGTTAACCGTTCCTTTGCAGTAAATGTTTTCATGTTTAGGTTTCATTCTGTTTTCTCCTATATGGATACATGTATTTGGAACTCTAAATCAACACGGTTTGTGCTAGCTATTTTGAAACTTGGCACAATAATGTAGTTCCAAGTTCTATCGCTAAGGATTTTGTCCTATGGAAGTAGCCCCACGCAGAGGCTGACGAGAATCACTTTCATTGAAAGGGGTTGCCAAGCTCCAAAAAACTACGAGTTTCCTGAAATCTCAGCAAATATTTTTTCACCCAATCTTGATGATACTGGCAGGTAATGATCAGTACACCAATCCCACTTGGCTCACCAAATTTCGTTCTTCTAGGTTAAACCGTTCCTTTGCAGTAACCGTTTTCATGTTTAGGTTTCACTCTGTTTTCTCCTATATGGATACATGTAGTTGGAAGTCTAAATCAACACGGTTTGTGCTAGCTCTTTGAAACTTGGCACAAAAATGTAGTTCCAAGTTCTATCGCTATGATTTGTGTCCTATTGAAGTATCCCCAAGAAGAGACTGACGAGAATCACTTTCTTTTCAAGGGGTTGCCAAGCTTCCAAAAAACTACGAGTTTCCTGAAATCTCAGCAAACATTTTTTCACCCAATCTTGATGATACTTGCAGGTAATGATCAGTACACCAATCCCACTTGGCTCACCAAATTTCGTTCTTCTAGGTTAAACCGTTCCTTTGCAGTAACCGTTTTCATATTTAGGTTTCACTCTGTTTTCTCCTATATGGATACATGTAGTTGGAACTCTAAATCAAACACGGTTTGTGCTAGCTCTTTGAAACTTGGCACAATAATGTAGTTCCAGTTCTATCGCTATGCTTTGTGTCCTATTGAAGTAGCCCCAAGCAGGAACAGATGAGAATCACATTTATTGGAAGGGGTTGCCAAGCTTTAAAAAAACTACGAGTTTCCAGAAATCTCAGCAAACATTTTTTCACCCAATCTTGATGATACTGGCATATAATCATAAGTACACCAATCCCACTTGGCTCACCAAATTTCGTTCTTCTAGGTAAAACGGTTCCTTTGCAGTAACCGTTTTCATATTTAGGTTTCACTCTGTTTTCTCCTATATGGATATATGTAGTTAGAACTCTAAATCAAACACGGTTTGTGCAAGCTCATTGAAACTTGGCACAATAATGTAATTCCAAGTTCTATCGCTATGCTTTGTGTCCTATTGAAGTAGCCCCAAGCAGGGACTGACGAGAATCACATTCATTGGAAGGGGTTGCCAAGCTTCCACAAAAACTACGAGTTTCCTGAAATCTCAGCAAACATTTTTTCACCCAATCTTGATGATACTTGCAGGTAATGATCAGTACACCAATCCCACCTGGCTCTCCAAATTTCGTTCTTCTAGGTTAAACGGTTCCTTTGCAGGAACCGTTTTCATATTTAGGTTTCACTCTGTTTTCCTCCTATATGGATACATGTAGTTGGAAGTCTAAATCAAACACGATTTGTGCTAGCTCTTTGAAACTTGGCACAATAGTGTAGTTCCAAGTTCTATCGCTATGGTTTGTGTCCTATGGAAGTAGCCCCAAGCAGAGACTGACGAGAATCACTTTCATTGAAAGGGGTTGCCAAGCTCCAAAAACTACGAGTTTCCTGAAATCTCAGCAAATATTTTTTCACCCAATCTTGATGATACTTGCAGGTAATGATCAGTACACCAATCCCACTTGGCTCCACCAAATTTCGTTCTTCTAGGTTAAACCGTTCCTTTGCAGTAACCGTTTTCATGTTTAGGTTTCACTCTGTTTTCTCCTATATGGATACATGTAGTTGGAACTGTAAATCAAACACGGTTTCTGCTAGGTCTTTGAAACTTGGCACATAATGTAGTTCCAAGTTCTATCGCTATGGTTTGTGTCCTATAGAAGTAGCCCCAAGCAGAGACTGACGAGAATCACTTTCATTGAAACGGGTTGCCAAGCTTCCAAAAAACTACGAGTTTCCTGAAATCTCAGCAAACATTTTTTCACCCCAATCTGGATGATACTGGCAGGAAATGATCAGTACACCAATCCCACTTGGCTCACCAAATTTCGTTCTTCTAGGTTAAACCGTTCCTTTGCAGTAACCGTTTTCATGTTTAGGTTTCACTCTGTTTTCTCCTATATGGATACATGTAGTTGGAACTCTAAATCAAACACGGTTTGTGCTAGCTATTTGAAACTTGGCACAATATGTAGTTCCAAGTTCTATCGCTATGATTGTATCCTATGGAAGTAGCCCCAAGCAGAGACTGACGAGAATCACTTTCATTGAAAGGGGTTGCCAAGCTTCCAAAAACTACGAGTTCCTGAAATCTCAGCAAACATTTTTTCACCCAATCTGGATGATACTGGCAGGTAATGATCAGTACACCAATCCCACTTGGCTCACCAAATTTCGTTCTTCTAGGTTAAACCGTTCCTTTGCAGTAACCATTTTCATGTTTAGGTTTCACTCTGTTTTCTCCTATTATGAATATATGTAGTTGGAACTCTAAATCAAACACGGTTTGTGCTAGCTCTTTGAAACTTGGCAAAATAATGTAGTTCCATGTTCTATCGCTATGGTTGTGTCCTATTGAAGTAGCCCCAAGCAGAGTCTGACGAGAATCACATTCATTGGAACGTGTTGCCAAGCTTCCACAAAACTACGAGTTTCCTGAAATCTCAGCAAACATTTTTTCACCCAATCTTGATGATACTTGCAGGTAATGATCAGTACACCAATCCCACTTGGCTCTCCAAATTTCGTTCTTCTAGGTTAAACGGTTCCTTTGCAGTAACCGTTTTCATATTTAGGTTTCACTCTTTTTTCTCCTATATGGAAACATGGAGTTGGAACTCTAAATCAAACACGGTTTGTGCTAGCTCTTTGAAACTTGCCACAATAATGTAGTTCCAAGTTTCAATCGCTGTGGTTTTGTGTCCTATTGAAGTAGCCCCAAGCAGAAACTGACGAGAATCACTTTCATTGAAACGGGTTGCTAAGCTTCCAAAAAACTACTACTTTCTGAAATCTCAGCAAACATTTTTTCACCCAATCTTGATGATACTTGCAGGTAATGATCAATACACCAATCCCACTTGGCTCACCAAATTTCGTTCTTCTAGGTTAAACCGTTCCTTTGCAGTAACCGTTTTCATGTTTAGGTTTCACTCTGTTTTCTCCTATATGGATACATGTAGTTGGAACTCTAAATCAAACACGTTCTGTGCTAGCTCTTGAAACTTGGCACAATATGTAGTTCCAAGTTCTATCGCTATGTTTGTGTCCTACTGAAGTAGCCCCAAGCAGAGACTGACCAGAATCACATTCATTGGAAGGGGTTGCCAAGCTTCCACAAAACTACAAGTTTCTGAAATCTCAGCAAACATTTTTTCACCCAATCTTGATGATACTAGCAGGTAAGGATCAGTACACCAGTCCCACGTGGCTCACCAAATTTCGTTCTTCTAGGTTAAACCGTTACTTTGCAGTAACTGTTTTCATGTTTAGGTTTAGACTCTGTTTTCTCCTATATGGATATATGTAGTTGGAACTCTAAATCAAACACGGTTTGTGCTAGCTCTTTGAAACTTGGCACAATAATGTAGTTCCAAGTTCTATCGCTATAGTTTGTGTCCTATGGAAGTAGGCCCCACGCAGGGACTGACGAGAATGACTTTCATTGAAAAGGGTTGCCAAGGTCCCAAAAACTACGAGTTTCCTGAAATCTCAGCAATCATCTTTTCACCCAATCTTGATGATACTTCCAGGTAACGATCAGTACACCAATCCCACTTGGCTCACCAATTTCGTTTTTCTAGGTTAAACCGTTCCTTTGCAGTAACCGTTTTCATGTTTAGGTTTCACTCTGTTTTCTCCTATATGGATACATGTAGTTGGAACGATAAATCAAACACGGTATGTGCTATCTCTTTGAAACTTGCCACAATAATGTAGTTCCAAGTTCTATGGCTATTGTTTGTGTCCTATGGAAGTAGCCCCAAGCAGAGACTGACGAGAATCACTTTCATTGAAAGGGGTTTCCAACTTCCAAAAACATACGAGTTTCCTGAATCTCAGCAAACATTTTTCACCCAATCTTGATGCTACTTGCAGGTAAGATCAGTACATCCAGTACCACTTGGGCTCACAAATTTCGATTTTCTCAGGTTTAAAACCGTTCCTTTGCAGGTAAATGTTTTCATGTTTAGGTTTCATTCTGTTTTCTCCTATATGGATACATGTATTTGGAACTCTAAATCAAACACGGTTTGTGCTAGCTCTTTGAAACTTGGCACAATAATGTAGTTCCAAGTTCTATCACTAAGGATTTGTCCTATGGAAGTAGACCCACGCAGAGACTGACGAGAATCACTTTCATTGAAAGGGGTTGCCAAGCTCCAAAAACTACGAGTTTCCTGAAATCTCAGCAAATATTTTTCACCCAATCTTGATGATACTGGCAGGTAATGATCAGTACACCAATCCCACTTGGCTCACCAAATTTCGTTCTTCTAGGTTAAACCGTTCCTTTGCAGTAACCGTTTTCATGTTTAGGTTTCACTCTGTTTTCTCCTATATGGATACATGTAGTTGGAAGTCTAAATCAAACACGGTTGTGTGCTAGCTCTTTGAAACTTGGCACAAAAATGTAGTTCCAAGTTCTATCGCTATGATTTTGTGTCCTATTGAAGTATCCAAAAGAAGAGACTGACGAGAATCACTTTCTTTTCAAGTGGTTGCCAAGCTTCCAAAAAACTACGAGTTTCCTGAAATCTCAGCAAACATTTTTTCACCCAATCTTGATGATACTTGCAGGTAATGATCAGTACACCAATCCCACTTGGCTCACCAAATTTCGTTCTTCTAGGTTAAACCGTTCCTTTGCAGTAACCGTTTTCATGTTTAGGTTTCACTCTGTTTTCTCCTATATGGATACATGTAGTTGGAACTCTAAATCAAACACGGTTTGTGCTAGCTCTTTGAAACTTGGCACAATAATGTAGTTCCAGTTCTATCGCTATGCTTTGTGTCCTATTGAAGTAGCCCCAAGCAGGAACAGATGAGAATCACATTTATTGGAATGGGTTGCCAAGCTTTAAAAAAACTACGAGTTTCCAGAAATCTCAGCAAACATTTTTTCACCCAATCTTGATGATACTGGCATATAATCATAAGTACACCAATCCCACTTGGCTCACCAAATTTCGTTCTTCTAGGTAAAACGGTTCCTTTGCAGGAACCGTTTTCATATTTAGGTTTCACTCTGTTTTCTCCTATATGGATATATGTAGTTAGAACTCTAAATCAAACACGTTCTGTGCTAGCTCTTGAAACTTGGCACAATAATGTAGTTCCAAGTTCTATCGCTATGGTTTGTGTCCTATGGAAGTAGCCCCACGCAGAGACTTTAGAGAATCACTTTCATTGAAAGGGGTTGCCAAGCTCCAAAAAACTACGAGTTTCCTGAAATCTCAGCAAACATTTTTTTCACCCAATCTTGATGATACTTGCAGGTAATGATCAGTACACCAATCCCACATGGCTCACCGAATTTCGTTCTTCTAGGTTAAACCGTTCCTTTGCAGTAACCGTTTTCATGTTTAAGTTTCACACTGTTTTTTCTTATATGGATTCATGTAGTTGGAACTCTAAATCGAACATGGTTTCTGTTAGCTCTTTTAAAATTTGGCACAATAATGTAGTTCAAGTTCTATCGCTATGGTTTGTGTCCTACTGAAGTAGCCCCAAGCAGAGACTGACGAGAATCACTTTCATTGAAAGGGTTGCCAGGCTTCCAAAATACTACGAGTTTCCTGAAATCTCAGCAAACACTTTTTCACCCAATCTTGATGACACTGGCAGGTAATGATCAGTACACCAATCCCACTTGGCTCACCAAATTTCGTTCTTCTAGGTTAAACCGTTCCTTTGCAGTAACCGTTTTCATGTTTAGGTTTCACTCTGTTTTCTCCTATATGCATACATGTAGTTGGAACTCTAAATCAAACACGGTTTCCGCTAGCTATTTGAAACTTGGCACAATAATGTAGTTCCAAGTACTATCGCTATGGTTTGTGTCCTATTGAAATAGCCCCAAGCAGAGACTGACCAGAATCACATTCTTTGGAAGGGTTGCCAAGCTTCCACAAAACTACTAGTTTCTGAAATCTCAGCAAACATTTTTTCACCCAATCTTGATGATACTAGCAGGTAAGGATCAGTACATCAGTCCCACGTGGCTCACCAAATTTCGTTCTTCTAGGTTAAACCGTTACTTTGCAGTAACTGTTTTCATGTTTAGGTTTCACTCTGTTTTCTCCTATATGGATATATGTAGTTGGAACTCTAAATCAACCACGGTTTGTGCTAGCTCTTTGAAAATTGGCACAATAATGTAGTTCCAAGTTCTATCGCTATGGTTTGTGTCATATGGAAGTAGCCCCACGCAGGGACTGACGAGAATCACTTTCATTGAAAGGGGTTGCCAAGGTCCCAAAAACTACGAGTTTCCTGAAATCTCAGCAAACATCTTTTCACCCAATCTTAATGATACTTCCAGGTAATGATCAGTACACCAATCCCACTTGGCTCTCCAAATTTCGTTCTTCTAGGTTAAACGGTTCCTTTGCAGTAACCGTTTTCATATTTAGGTTTCACTCTGTTTTCTCCTATATGGAAACATGGTGTTGGAAACTCTAAATCAAACACGGTTTGTGCTAGCTCTTTGAAACTTGCCACAATAATGTAGTTCCATGTTCAATCGCTGTGGTTTGTGTCCTATTGAAGTAGCCCCAAGCAGAGACTGACGAGAATCATTTTCATTGAAAGGGGTTGCCAAGCTTCCAAAAAACTACTAGTTTCTGAAATCTCAGCAAACATTTTTTCACCCAATCTTGATGATACTTGCAGGTAATGATCAGTACACCAATCCCACTTGGCTCACCAAATTTCGTTCTTCTAGGTTAAACCGTTCCTTTGCAGTAACCGTTTTCATGTTTAGGTTTCACTCTGTTTTCTCCTATATGGATACATGTAGTTGGAACTCTAAATAAAACACGTTCTGTGCTAGCTCTTGAAACTTGGCACAATAATGTAGTTCCAAGTTCTATCGCTATGGTTTGTGTCCTATGGAAGTAGCCCCACGCAGAGACTTTAGAGAATCACTTTCATTGAAAGGGGTTGCCAAGCTCCAAAAAACTACGAGTTTCCTGAAATCTCAGCAAACATTTTTTCACCCAATCTTGATGATACTTGCAGGTAATGATCAGTACACCAATCCCACTTGGCTCACCGAATTTCGTTCTTCTAGGTGAAACCGTTCCTTTGCAGTAACCGTTTTCATGTTTAAGTTTCACTCTGTTTTTTCCTATATGGATTCATGTAGTTGGAACTCTAAATCGAACATGGTTTCTGTTAGCTCTTTAAAATTTGGCACAATAATGTAGTTCCAAGTTCTATCGCTATGGTTTGTGTCCTACTGAAGTAGCCCCAAGCAGAGACTGACGAGAATCACTTTCATTGAAAGGGTTGCCAGGCTTCCAAAAAACTACGAGTTTCCTGAAATCTCAGCAAACACTTTTTCACCCAATCTTGATGATACTGGCAGGTAATGATCAGTACACCAATCCCACTTGGCTCACCAAATTTCGTTCTTCTAGGTTAAACCGTTCCTTTGCAGTAACCGTTTTCATGTTTAGGTTTCACTCTGTTTTCTCCTATATGCATACATGTAGTTGGAACTCTAAATCAAACACGGTTTCCGCTAGCTCTTTGAAACTTGCACAATAATGTAGTTCCAAGTACTATCGCTATGGTTTGTGTCCTATTGAAATAGCCCCAAGCAGAGACTGACCAGAATCACATTCTTTGGAAGGGGTTGCCAAGCTTCCACAAAACTACAAGTTTCTGAAATCTCAGCAAACATTTTTTCACCCAATCTTGATGATACTAGCAGGTAAGGATCAGTACATCAGTCCCACGTGGCTCACCAAATTTCGTTCTTCTAGGTTAAACCGTTACTTTGCAGTAACTGTTTTCATGTTTAGGTTTCACTCTGTTTTCTCCTATATGGATATATGTAGTTGGAACTCTAAAATCAACCACGGTTTGTGCTAGCTCTTTGAAACTTGGCACAATAATGTAGTTCCAAGTTCTATCGCTATGGTTTGTGTCATATGGAAGTAGCCCCACGCAGGGACTGACGAGAATCACTTTCATTGAAAGGGGTTGCCAAGGTCCCAAAAACTACGAGTTTCCTGAAATCTCAGCAAACATCTTTTCACCCAATCTTGATGATACTTCCAGTTAATGATCAGTACACCAATCCCACTTGGCTCACCAAATTTCGTTCTTCTAGGTTAAACCGTTCCTTTGCAGTAACCGTTTTCATGTTTAGGTTTCACTCTGTTTTCTCCTATATGGATACATGTAGTTGGAACGATAAATCAAACACGGTATGTGCTAGCTCTTTGAAACTTGCCACAATAATGTACTTCCAAGTTCTATCGCTATGGTTTGTGTCCTATGGAAGTATCCCCACGCAGAGACTGACGAGAATCACTTTCATTGAAAGGGGTTGCCAAGCTCCAAAAAACTACATGTTTCCTGAAATCTCAGCAAACATTTTTTCACCCAATCTTGATGATACTTGCAGGTAAGGATCAGTACACCAGTCCCACTTGGCTCACCAGATTTCGTTCTTCTAGTTTAAACCGTTACTTTGCAGTAACTGTTTTCATGTTTATGTTTCACTCTGTTTTCTCCTATATGGATATATGTAGTTGGAACTCTAAATCAAACACGGTTTCTGCTAGGTCTTTGAAACTTGGCACAATAATGTAGTTCCAAGTTCTATCGCTAAGGTTTGTGTCCTATTGAAGTAGCCCCAAGCAGAGACTGACGAGAATCACTTTCATTGAAAGGGGTTGCCAAGCTTCCAAAAAACTACGAGTTTCCTGAAATCTCAGCAAACATTTTTTCACCCAATCTTGATGATACTTGCAGGTAATGATCAGTACACCAATCCCACTTGGCTCACCAAATTTCGTTCTTCTAGGTTAATCCGTTCCTTTGCAGTAACCGTTTTCATGTTTAGGTTTCACTCTGTTTTCTCCTATATGGATACACGTAGTTGGAACTCTAAATCAAACACGGTTTGTGCTACTCTTTGAAACTTGGCACAATAATGTAGTTGTAAGTTCTATCGCTATGGTTTGTGTGCTATTGAAGTACCTCCATGCAGAGACTGACGAGAATCACATTCATTGGAAGGGGTTGCCAAGCTTCCAAAAAACTACGAGTTTCCTGAAATCTCAGCAAACATTTTTTCACCCAATCTTGATGATACTTGCAGGTAATGATCAGTACACCAGTCCCACTTGTCTCACCAAATTTCGTTCTTCTAGGTTAAACCGTTCCTTTGCAGTAACCGTTTTCATGTTTAGGTTTCACTCTGTTTTCTCCTATATGGATACATGTAGTTGGAACTCTAAATCAAACACGGTTTGTGCTAGCTCTATAAAACTTGGCACAATAATGTAGTTCCAAGTTCTATCGCTATGGTTTGTGTCCTATTG
>NW_027553859.1:0-28417 GCF_045843805.1 Urocitellus parryii
CACCAATCCCACTTGGCTCACCAAATTTCGTTCTTCTAGGTTAAACCGTTCCTTTGCAGTAACCCTTTTCATGTTTAGGTTTCACTCTGTTTTCTCCTATATGGATACATGTAGTTGGAACTCTAAATCAAACACGGTTTGTGCTAGCGCTTTGAAACTTTTCACAACAATATAGTTCCAAGTTCTATCGCTATGGTTTGTGTCCTATTGAAGTAGCCCCAAGCAGAGACTGACGAGAATCACTTTCATTGAAAGGGGTTGCCAAGCTTCCAAAAAACTACGAGTTTCCTGAAATCCCAGCAAACATTTTTTCACCCAATCTTGATGATACTTGCAGGTAGTTATCAGTACACCAAATCCACATGGCTCACCAAATTTCATTCTTCTAGGTCAAACCGTTGCTTTGCAGTAACCGTTTTCATGTTTAGGTTTCACTCTGTTTTCTCCTATATGGATACATGTAGTTGGAACTCTAAATCAAACACGGTTTGTGCTAGCTCTTTGAAACTTGGCACAATAATGTAGTTCCAAGTTCTATCGCTATGGTTTGTGTCCTATTGAAGTAGCCCCAAGCAGAGACTGACGAGAATCACTTTCATTGAAAGGGGTTGCCAAGCTTCCAAAAAACTACGAGTTTCCTGAAAACTCAGCAAACATTTTTTCACCCAATCTTGATGATACTTCCATTTAATGATCAGTACACCAATCCCACTTGGCTCACCAAATTTCGTTCTTCTAGGACAAACCGTTCCTTTGTTGTAACCGTTTTCATGTTTAGGTTTCACTCTGTTTTCTCCAATATGGATACATGTAGTTGGAACTCTAAATACAACACGGTTTGTGCTAGCTCCTTGAAACTTGGCACAATAATGTAGTTCCAAGTTCTATCGCTATGGTTTGTGTCCTATTGAAGTAGCCCCAAGCAGAGACTGACGAGAATCACTTTCATTGAAAGGGGTTGCCAAGCTTCCAAAACCTACGAGTTTCCTGAAATCCCAGCAAACATTTTTTCACCCAATCCTGATGGTACTTGCAGGTAATTATCAGTACACCAATCCCACATGGCTCACCAAATTTCGTTCTTCTAGGTCAAACAGTTCCTTTGCAGTAACCGTTTTCATGTTTAGGTTTAACTCTGTTTTCTCCTATATGGATACATGTAGTTGGAACTCTAAATCAAACACGGTTTGTGCTAGCTGTTTGAAACTTGGCACAATAATGTAGTTCCAAGTTCTATCGCTATGGTTTGTGTCCTATTGAAGTAGACCCAAGCAGAGACTGCCGAGAATCACTTTCATTGAAAGGGGTTGCCAAGCTTCCAAAAAACTACGAGTTTCCTGAAATCTCAGCAAACATTTTTTCACCCAATCTTGATGATACTTCCATTTAATGATCAGTACACCAATCCCACTTGGCTCACCAAATTTCGTTCTTCTAGGTTAAACCGTTCCTTTGCAGTAACCGTTTTCATGTTTAGGTTTCACTCTGTTTTCTCCTATATGGATACATCTAGTTGGAACTCTAAATCAAACGTGGTTTGTGCTAGCTCTTTGAAAATTGGCACAATAATGTAGTTCCAAGTTCTATCGCTATGGTTTGTGTCCTATTGAAGTAGCCCCAAGCAGAGACTGACGAGAATCACTTTCATTGAAAGGGGTTGCCAAGCTTCCAAAAAACTACGAGTTTCCTGAAATCTCAGCAAACATTTTTTCACCCAATCTTGATGATACTTGCATTTAATGATCAGTACACCAATCCCACTTGGCTCACCAAATTTCGTTCTTCTAGGTTAAACCGTTCCTTTGCAATAACCGTTTTCATGTTTAGGTTTCAGTCTGTTTTCTCCTATATGGATACATGTATTTGGAACTCTAAATCAAACACGGTTTGTGCTAGCGCTTTGAAACTTTTCACAACAATATAGTTCCAAGTTCTATCGCTATGGTTTGTGTCCTATTGAAGTAGCCCCAAGCAGAGACTGACGAGAATCACTTTCATTGAAAGGGGTTGCCAAGCTTCCAAAAAACTACGAGTTTCCTGAAATCCCAGCAAACATTTTTTCACCCAATCTTGATGATACTTGCAGGTAGTTATCAGTACACCAAATCCACATGGCTCACCAAATTTCATTCTTCTAGGTCAAACCGTTGCTTTGCAGTAACCGTTTTCATGTTTAGGTTTCACTCTGTTTTCTCCTATATGGATACATCTAGTTGGAACTCTAAATCAAACACGGTTTGTGCTAGCTGTTTGAAACTTGGCACAATAATGTAGTTCCAAGTTCTATCGCTATGGTTTGTGTCCTATTGAAGTAGCCCCAAGCAGAGACTGACGAGAATCACTTTCATTGAAAGGGGTTGCCAAGCTTCCAAAAAACTACGAGTTTCCTGAAATCTCAGCAAACATTTTTTCACCCAATATTGATGATACTTCCATTTAATGATCACTACACCAATCCCACTTGGCTCACCAAATTTCGTTCTTCTAGGTCAAACGTTCCTTTGCACTAACCGTTTTCATGTTTAGGTTTCACTCTGTTTTCTCCTATATGGATACATGTAGTTGGAACTCTAAATCAAACGTGGTTTGTGCTAGCTCTTTGAAATTGGCACAATAATGTAGTTCCAAGTTCTATCGCTATGGTTTGTGTCCTATTGAAGTAGCCCCAAGCAGAGACTGACGAGAATCACTTTCATTGAAAGGGGTTGCCAAGCTTCCAAAAAACTACGAGTTTCCTGAAATCTCAGCAAACATTTTTTCACCCAATCTTGATGATACTTCCACTTAATGATCAGTACACCAATCCCACTTGGCTCACCAAATTTCGTTCTTCCAGGTTAAACCGTTTTTTTGCAGTAACCCTTTTCATGTTTAGGTTTCACTCTGTTTTCTCCAATATGGATACATGTAGTTGGAACTCTAAATCAAACACGTTTTGTGCTAGCTCTTTGAAACTTGGCACAATCATGTAGTTCCACGTTCTATCGCTATTGTTTGTGTCGTATTGAAGTAGCCCCAAGCAGAGACTGACGAGAATCACTTTCATTGAAAGGGGTTGCCAAGCTTCCAAAAAACTACGAGTTTCCTGAAATCTCAGCAAACATTTTTTCACCCAATATTGATGATACTTCCATTTAATGATCAGTACACCAATCCCACTTGGCTCACCAAATTTCGTTCTTCTAGGTTAAACCGTTCCTTTGCAGTAACCCTTTTCATGTTTAGGTTTCACTCTCTTTTCTCCTATATGGATACATGTAGTTGGAACTCTAAATCAAACACGGTTTGTGCTAGCGCTTTGAAACTTTTCACAACAATAGAGTTCCAAGTTCTATCGCTATGGTTTGTGTCCTATTGAAGTAGCCCCAAGCAGAGACTGACGAGAATCACTTTCATTGAAAGGGGTTGCCAAGCTTCCAAAAAACTACTAGTTTCCTGAAATCTCAGCAAATATTTTTTCACCCAATCTTGATGATACTTCCATTTAATGATCAGTACACCAATCCCACTTGGCTCACCAAATTTCGTTCTTCTAGGTTAAACCGTTCCTTTGCAATAACCGTTTTCATGTTTAGGTTTCAGTCTGTTTTCTCCTATATGGATACATGTAGTTGGAACTCTAAATCAAACACGGTTTGTGCTAGCTCTTTGAAACTTGGCACAATAATGTAGTTCCAAGTTCTATCGCTATGGTTTGTGTCCTATTGAAGTAGCCCCAAGCAGAGACTGACGAGAATCACTTTCATTGAAAGGGGTTGCCAAGCTTCCAAAAAACTACGAGTTTCCTGAAAACTCAGCAAACATTTTTTCACCCAATCTTGATGATACTTCCATTTAATGATCAGTACACCAATCCCACTTGGCTCACCAAATTTCGTTCTTCTAGGACAAACCGTTCCTTTGTTGTAACCGTTTTCATGTTTAGGTTTCACTCTGTTTTCTCCAATATGGATACATGTAGTTGGAACTCTAAATACAACACGGTTTGTGCTAGCTCCTTGAAACTTGGCACAATAATGTAGTTCCAAGTTCTATCGCTATGGTTTGTGTCCTATTGAAGTAGCCCCAAGCAGAGACTGACGAGAATCACTTTCATTGAAAGGGGTTGCCAAGCTTCCAAAAAACTACGAGTTTCCTGAAATCCCAGCAAACATTTTTTCACCCAATCCTGATGGTACTTGCAGGTAATTATCAGTACACCAATCCCACATGGCTCACCAAATTTCGTTCTTCTAGGTCAAACAGTTCCTTTGCAGTAACCGTTTTCATGTTTAGGTTTAACTCTGTTTTCTCCTATATGGATACATGTAGTTGGAACTCTAAATCAAACACGGTTTGTGCTAGCTGTTTGAAACTTGGCACAATAATGTAGTTCCAAGTTCTATCGCTATGGTTTGTGTCCTATTGAAGTAGCCCCAAGCAGAGACTGCCGAGAATCACTTTCATTGAAAGGGGTTGCCAAGCTTCCAAAAAACTACGAGTTTCCTGAAATCTCAGCAAACATTTTTTCACCCAATCTTGATGATACTTCCATTTAATGATCAGTACACCAATCCCACTTGGCTCACCAAATTTCGTTCTTCTAGGTTAAACCGTTCCTTTGCAGTAACCGTTTTCATGTTTAGGTTTCACTCTGTTTTCTCCTATATGGATACATCTAGTTGGAACTCTAAATCAAACGTGGTTTGTGCTAGCTCTTTGAAAATTGGCACAATAATGTAGTTCCAAGTTCTATCGCTATGGTTTGTGTCCTATTGAAGTAGCCCCAAGCAGAGACTGACGAGAATCACTTTCATTGAAAGGGGTTGCCAAGCTTCCAAAAAACTACGAGTTTCCTGAAATCTCAGCAAACATTTTTTCACCCAATCTTGATGATACTTGCATTTAATGATCAGTACACCAATCCCACTTGGCTCACCAAATTTCGTTCTTCTAGGTTAAACCGTTCCTTTGCAATAACCGTTTTCATGTTTAGGTTTCAGTCTGTTTTCTCCTATATGGATACATGTATTTGGAACTCTAAATCAAACACGGTTTGTGCTAGCTCTTTGAAACTTGGCACAATAATGTAGTTCCAAGTTCTATCGCTATGGTTTGTGTCCTATTGAAGTATCCCCAAGCAGAGACAGACGAGAATCACTTTCATTGAAAGGGGTTGCCAAGCTTCCAAAAAACTACGAGTTTCCGGGAAATCTCAGCAAACATTTTTTCACCCAATCTTGATGATACTTCCGTTTAATGAAAAGTACATCAATCCCACTTGGCTCACCAAATTTCGTTCTTCTAGGTTAAACCGTTCCTTTGCAGTAACCCTTTTCATATTTAGGTTTCACTCTGTTTTCTCCTATATGGATACATGTATTTGGAACTCTAAATCAAACACGGTTTGTGCTAGCGCTTTGAAACTTTTCACAACAATATAGTTCCAAGTTCTATCGCTATGGTTTGTGTCCTATTGAAGTAGCCCCAAGCAGAGACTGACGAGAATCACTTTCATTGAAAGGGGTTGCCAAGCTTCCAAGAAACTACGAGTTTCCTGAAATCTCAGCTAACATTTTTTCACCCAATCTTGATGATACTTCCATTTAATGATCACTACACCAATCCAACTTGGCTCACCAAATTTCGTTCTTCTAGGTCAAACCGTTCCTTTGCACTAACCGTTTTCATGTTTAGGTTTCACTCTGTTTTCTCCTATATGGATACATCTAGTTGGAACTCTAAATCAAACACGGTTTGTGCTAGCTGTTTGAAACTTGGCACAATAATGTAGTTCCAAGTTCTATCGCTATGGTTTGTGTCCTATTGAAGTAGCCCCAAGCAGAGACTGACGAGAATCACTTTCATTGTAAGGGGTTGCCAAGCTTCCAAAAAACTACGAGTTTCCTGAAATCTCAGCAAACATTTTTTCACCCAATCTTGATGATACTTCCATTTAATGAAAAGTACACCAATTCCACTTGGCTCACCAAATTTCGTTCTTCTAGGACAAACCGTTCCTTTGTTGTAACCGTTTTCATGTTTAGGTTTCACTCTGTTTTCTCCTATATGGATACATGTAGTAGGAACTCTAAATCAAACACGGTTTGTGCTAGCTCTTTGAAAATTGGCACAATAATGTAGTTCCAAGTTCTATCGCTATGGTTTGTGTCCTATTGAAGTAGCCCCAAGCAGAGACTGACGAGAATCACTTTCATTGAAAGGGGTTGCCAAGCTTCCAAAAAACTACGAGTTTCCTGAAATCTCAGCAAACATTTTTTCACCCAATCGTGATGATACTTCCATTTAATGATCAGTACACCAATCCCACTTGGCTCACCAAATTTCGTTCTTCTAGGTTAAACCGTTCCTTTGCAGTAACCCTTTTCATGTTTAGGTTTCACTCTGTTTTCTCCTATATGGATACATGTAGTTGGAACTCTAAATCAAACACGGTTTGTGCTAGCGCTTTGAAACTTTTCACAACAATATAGTTCCAAGTTCTATCGCTATGGTTTGTGTCCTATTGAAGTAGCCCCAAGCAGAGACTGACGAGAATCACTTTCATTGAAAGGGGTTGCCAAGCTTCCAAAAAACTACGAGTTTCCTGAAATCTCAGCAAACATTTTTTCACCCAATCTTGATGATACTTCCATTTAATGATCAGTACACCAATCCCACTTGGCTCACCAAATTTCGTTCTTCTAGGTTAAACCGTTCCTTTGCAGTAACCCTTTTCATGTTTAGGTTTCACTCTCTTTTCTCCTATATGGATACATGTAGTTGGAACTCTAAATCAAACACGGTTTGTGCTAGCGCTTTGAAACTTTTAACAACAATATAGTTCCAAGTTCTATCGCTATGGTTTGTGTCCTATTGAAGTAGCCCCAAGCAGAGACTGACGAGAATCACTTTCATTGAAAGGGGTTGCCAAGCTTCCAAAAAACTACGAGTTTCCTGAAATCTCAGCAAATATTTTTTCACCCAATCTTGATGATACTTCCATTTAATGATCAGTACACCAATCCCACTTGGCTCACCAAATTTCGTTCTTCTAGGTTAAACCGTTCCTTTGCAATAACCGTTTTCATGTTTAGGTTTCAGTCTGTTTTCTCCTATATGGATACATGTAGTTGGAACTCTAAATCAAACACGGTTTGTGCTAGCTCTTTGAAACTTGGCACAATAATGTAGTTCCAAGTTCTATCGCTATGGTTTGTGTCCTATTGAAGTAGCCCCAAGCAGAGACTGACGAGAATCACTTTCATTGAAAGGGGTTGCCAAGCTTCCAAAAAACTACGAGTTTCCTGAAAACTCAGCAAACATTTTTTCACCCAATCTTGATGATACTTCCATTTAATGATCAGTACACCAATCCCACTTGGCTCACCAAATTTCGTTCTTCTAGGACAAACCGTTCCTTTGTTGTAACCGTTTTCATGTTTAGGTTTCACTCTGTTTTCTCCAATATGGATACATGTAGATGGAACTCTAAATACAACACGGTTTGTGCTAGCTCCTTGAAACTTGGCACAATAATGTAGTTCCAAGTTCTATCGCTATGGTTTGTGTCCTATTGAAGTAGCCCCAAGCAGAGACTGACGAGAATCACTTTCATTGAAAGGGGTTGCCAAGCTTCCAAAAAACTACGAGTTTCCTGAAATCCCAGCAAACATTTTTTCACCCAATCCTGATGATACTTGCAGGTAATTATCAGTACACCAATCCCACATGGCTCACCAAATTTCGTTCTTCTAGGTCAAACAGTTCCTTTGCAGTAACCGTTTTCATGTTTAGGTTTAACTCTGTTTTCTCCTATATGGATACATGTAGTTGGAACTCTAAATCAAACACGGTTTGTGCTAGCTGTTTGAAACTTGGCACAATAATGTAGTTCCAAGTTCTATCGCTATGGTTTGTGTCCTATTGAAGTAGCCCCAAGCAGAGACCTACGAGAATCACTTTCATTGAAAGGGGTTGCCAAGCTTCCAAAAAACTACGAGTTTCCTGAAATCTCAGCAAACATTTTTTCACCCAATCTTGATGATACTTCCATATAATGATCAGTACACCAATCCCACTTGGCTCACCAAATTTCGTTCTTCTAGGTTAAACCGTTCCTTTGCAATAACCGTTTTCATGTTTAGGTTTCAGTCTGTTTTCTCCTATATGGATACATGTATTTGGAACTCTAAATCAAACACGGTTTGTGCTAGCTCTTTGAAACTTGGCACAATAATGTAGTTCCAAGTTCTATCGCTATGGTTTGTGTCCTATTGAAGTATCCCCAAGCAGAGACAGACGAGAATCACTTTCATTGAAAGGGGTTGCCAAGCTTGCAAAAAACTACGAGTTTCCGGAAATCTCAGCAAACATTTTTTCACCCAATCTTGATGATACTTCCGTTTAATGAAAAGTACATCAATCCCACTTGGCTCACCAAATTTCGTTCTTCTAGGTTAAACCGTTCCTTTGCAGTAACCCTTTTCATATTTAGGTTTCACTCTGTTTTCTCCTATATGGATACATGTAGTTGGAACTCTAAATCAAACAGGGTTTGTGCTAGCGCTTTGAAACTTTTCACAACAATATAGTTCCAAGTTCTATCGCTATGGTTTGTGTCCTATTGAAGTAGCCCCAAGCAGAGACTGACGAGAATCACTTTCATTGAAAGGGGTTGCCAAGCTTCCAAGAAACTACGAGTTTCCTGAAATCTCAGCTAACATTTTTTCACCCAATCTTGATGATACTTCCATTTAATGATCACTACACCAATCCAACTTGGCTCACCAAATTTCGTTCTTCTAGGTCAAACCGTTCCTTTGCACTAACCGTTTTCATGTTTAGGTTTCACTCTGTTTTCTCCTATATGGATACATCTAGTTGGAACTCTAAATCAAACACGGTTTGTGCTAGCTGTTTGAAACTTGGCACAATAATGTAGTTCCAAGTTCTATCGCTATGGTTTGTGTCCTATTGAAGTAGCCCCAAGCAGAGACTGACGAGAATCACTTTCATTGAAAGGGGTTGCCAAGCTTCCAAAAAACTACGAGTTTCCTGAAATCTCAGCAAACATTTTTTCACCCAATCTTGATGATACTTCCATTTAATGAAAAGTACACCAATTCCACTTGGCTCACCAAATTTCGTTCTTCTAGGACAAACCGTTCCTTTGTTGTAACCGTTTTCATGTTTAGGTTTCACTCTGTTTTCTCCTATATGGATACATGTAGTAGGAACTCTAAATCAAACACGGTTTGTGCTAGCTCTTTGAAAATTGGCACAATAATGTAGTTCCAAGTTCTGTCGCTATGGTTTGTGTCATATTGAAGTAGCCCCAAGCAGAGACTGACGAGAATCACTTTCATTGAAAGGGGTTGCCAAGCTTCCAAAAAACTACGAGTTTCCTGAAATCTCAGCAAACATTTTTTCACCCAATTTTGATGATACTTCCATTTAATGATCAGTACACCAATCCCACTTGGCTCACCAAATTTCGTTCTTCTAGGTTAAACCGTTCCTTTGCAGTAACCCTTTTCATGTTTAGGTTTCACTGTGTTTTCTCCAATATGGATACATGTAGTTGGAACTCTAAATCAAACACGGTTTGTGCTAGCGCTTTGAAACTTTTCACAACAATAGAGTTCCAAGTTCTATCGCTATGGTTTGTGTCCTATTGAAGTAGCCCCAAGCAGAGACCGACGAGAATCACTTTCATTGAAAGGGGTTGCCAAGCTTCCAAAAAACTACGAGTTTCCTGAAATCTCAGCAAACATTTTTTCACCCAATCTTGATGATACTTCCATTTAATGATCAGTACACCAATCCCACTTGGCTCACCAAATTTCGTTCTTCTAGGTTAAACCGTTC
Source organism: Urocitellus parryii (assembly GCF_045843805.1). NCBI lineage: Eukaryota > Metazoa > Chordata > Mammalia > Rodentia > Sciuridae > Urocitellus > Urocitellus parryii. Next base: position 9,850 of record NW_027553859.1, read on the forward strand.
CTTTGCAGTAACCCTTTTCATGTTTAGGTTTCAGTCTGTTTTCTCCTATATGGATACATGTAGTTGGAACTCTAAATCAAACACGGTTTGTGCTAGCTCTTTGAAACTTGGCACAATAATGTAGTTCCAAGTTCTATCGCTATGGTTTGTGTCCTATTGAAGTAGCCCCAAGCAGAGACTGACGAGAATCACTTTCATTGAAAGGGGTTGCCAAGCTTCCAAAAAACTACGAGTTTCCTGAAAACTCAGCAAACATTTTTTCACCCAATCTTGATGATACTTCCATTTAATGATCAGTACACCAATCCCACATGGCTCACCAAATTTCGTTCTTCTAGGACAAACCGTTCCTGTGTTGTAACCGTTTTCATGTTTAGGTTTCACTCTGTTTTCTCCAATATGGATACATGTAGTTGGAACTCTAAATACAACACGGTTTGTGCTAGCTCCTTGAAACTTGGCACAATAATGTAGTTCCAAGTTCTATCGCTATGGTTTGTGTCCTATTGAAGTAGCCCCAAGCAGAGACTGACGAGAATTACTTTCATTGAAAGGGGTTGCCAAGCTTCCAAAAAACTACGAGTTTCCTGAAATCCCAGCAAACATTTTTTCACCCAATCCTGATGATACTTGCAGGTAATTATCAGTATACCAATCCCACATGGCTCACCAAATTTCGTTCTTCTAGGTCAAACAGTTCCTTTGCAGTAACCGTTTCATGTTTAGGTTTAACTCTGTTTTCTCGTATATGGATACATGTAGTTGGAACTCTAAATCAAACACGGTTTGTGCTAGCTGTTTGAAACTTGGCACAATAATGTAGTTCCAAGTTCTATCGCTATGGTTTGTGTCCTATTGAAGTAGCCCCAAGCAGAGACTGCCGAGAATCACTTTCATTGAAAGGGGTTGCCAAGCTTCCAAAAAACTACGAGTTTCCTGAAATCTCAGCAAACATTTTTTCACCCAATATTGATGATACTTCCATTTAATGATCAGTACACCAATCCCACTTGGCTCACCAAATTTCGTTCTTCTAGGTTAAATCGTTCCTTTGCAGTAACCGTTTTCATGTTTAGGTTTCACTCTGTTTTCTCCTATATGGATACATCCAGTTGGAACTCTAAATCAAACGTGGTTTGTGCTAGCTCTTTGAAAATTGGCACAATAATGTAGTTCCAAGTTCTATCGCTATGGTTTGTGTCCTATTGAAGTAGCCCCAAGCAGAGACTGACGAGAATCACTTTCATTGAAAGGGGTTGCCAAGCTTCCAAAAAACTACGAGTTTCCTGAAATCTCAGCAAACATTTTTTCACCCAATCTTGATGATACTTCCATTTAATGATCAGTACACCAATCCCACTTGGCTCACCAAATTTCGTTCTTCTAGGTTAAACCGTTCCTTTGCAGTAACCGTTTTCATGTTTAGGTTTCAGTCTGTTTTCTCCTATATGGATACATGTTTTTGGAATTCTAAATCAAACACGGTTTGTGCTAGCTCTTTGAAACTTGGCACAATAATGTAGTTCCAAGTTCTATCGCTATGGTTTGTGTCCTATTGAAGTATCCCCAAGCAGAGACAGACGAGAATCACTTTCATTGAAAGGGGTTGCCAAGCTTCCAAAAAACTACGAGTTTCCGGAAATCTCAGCAAACATTTTTTCACCCAATCTTGATGATACTTCCGTTTAATGAAAAGTACATCAATCCCACTTGGCTCACCAAATTTCGTTCTTCTAGGTTAAACCGTTCCTTTGCAGTAACCCTTTTCATATTTAGGTTTCACTCTGTTTTCTCCTATATGGATACATGTAGTTGGAACTCTAAATCAAACGTGGTTTGTGCTAGCGCTTCGAAAATTGGCACAATAATGTAGTTCCAAGTTCTATCGCTATGGTTTGTGTCCTATTGAAGTAGCCCCAAGCAGAGACTGACGAGAATCACTTTCATTGTAAGGGGTTGCCAAGCTTCCAAAAAACTACGAGTTTCCTGAAATCTCAGCAAACATTTTTTCACCCAATCTTGATGATACTTCCATTTAATGATCACTACACCAATCCAACTTGGCTCACCAAATTTCGTTCTTCTAGGTCAAACCGTTCCTTTGCAGTAACCCTTTTCATGTTTAGGTTTCACTCTCTTTTCTCCTATATGGATACATGTAGTTGGAACTCTAAATCAAACACGGTTTGTGCTAGCGCTTTGAAAATTTTAACAACAATATAGTTCCAAGTTCTATCGCTATGGTTTGTGTCCTATTGAAGTAGCCCCAAGCAGAGACTGACGAGAATCACTTTCATTGAAAGGGGTTGCCAAGCTTCCAAAAAACTACGAGTTTCCTGAAATCTCAGCAAATATTTTTTCACCCAATCTTGATGATACTTCCATTTAATGATCAGTACACCAATCCCACTTGGCTCACCAAATTTCGTTCTTCTAGGTTAAACCGTTCCTTTGCAATAACCGTTTTCATGTTTAGGTTTCAGTCTGTTTTCTCCTATATGGATACATGTAGTTGGAACTCTAAATCAAACACGGTTTGTGCTAGCTCTTTGAAACTTGGCACAATAATGTAGTTCCAAGTTCTATCGCTATGGTTTGTGTCCTATTGAAGTAGCCCCAAGCAGAGACTGACGAGAATCACTTTCATTGAAAGGGGTTGCCAAGCTTCCAAAAAACTACGAGTTTCCTGAAAACTCAGCAAACATTTTTTCACCCAATCTTGATGATACTTCCATTTAATGATCAGTACACCAATCCCACTTGGCTCACCAAATTTCGTTCTTCTAGGACAAACCGTTCCTTTGTTGTAACCGTTTTCATGTTTAGGTTTCACTCTGTTTTCTCCAATATGGATACATGTAGTTGGAACTCTAAATACAACACGGTTTGTGCTAGCTCCTTGAAACTTGGCACAATAATGTAGTTCCAAGTTCTATCGCTATGGTTTGTGTCCTATTGAAGTAGCCCCAAGCAGAGACTGACGAGAATCACTTTCATTGAAAGGGGTTGCCAAGCTTCCAAAAAACTACGAGTTTCCTGAAATCCCAGCAAACATTTTTTCACCCAATCCTGATGATACTTGCAGGTAATTATCAGTATACCAATCCCACATGGCTCACCAAATTTCGTTCTTCTAGGTCAAACAGTTCCTTTGCAGTAACCGTTTTCATGTTTAGGTTTAACTCTGTTTTCTCGTATATGGATACATGTAGTTGGAACTCTAAATCAAACACGGTTTGTGCTAGCTGTTTGAAACTTGGCACAATAATGTAGTTCCAAGTTCTATCGCTATGGTTTGTGTCCTATTGAAGTAGCCCCAAGCAGAGACTGCCGAGAATCACTTTCATTGAAAGGGGTTGCCAAGCTTCCAAAAAACTACGAGTTTCCTGAAATCTCAGCAAACATTTTTTCACCCAATATTGATGATACTTCCATTTAATGATCAGTACACCAATCCCACTTGGCTCACCAAATTTCGTTCTTCTAGGTTAAACCGTTCCTTTGCAGTAACCGTTTTCATGTTTAGGTTTCACTCTGTTTTCTCCTATATGGATACATCCAGTTGGAACTCTAAATCAAACGTGGTTTGTGCTAGCTCTTTGAAAATTGGCACAATAATGTAGTTCCAAGTTCTATCGCTATGGTTTGTGTCCTATTGAAGTAGCCCCAAGCAGAGACTGACGAGAATCACTTTCATTGAAAGGGGTTGCCAAGCTTCCAAAAAACTACGAGTTTCCTGAAATCTCAGCAAACATTTTTTCACCCAATCTTGATGATACTTCCATTTAATGATCAGTACACCAATCCCACTTGGCTCACCAAATTTCGTTCTTCTAGGTTAAACCGTTCCTTTGCAATAACCGTTTTCATGTTTAGGTTTCAGTCTGTTTTCTCCTATATGGATACATGTATTTGGAATTCTAAATCAAACACGGTTTGTGCTAGCTCTTTGAAACTTGGCACAATAATGTAGTTCCAAGTTCTATCGCTATGGTTTGTGTCCTATTGAAGTATCCCCAAGCAGAGACAGACGAGAATCACTTTCATTGAAAGGGGTTGCCAAGCTTCCAAAAAACTACGAGTTTCCGGAAATCTCAGCAAACATTTTTTCACCCAATCTTGATGATACTTCCGTTTAATGAAAAGTACATCAATCCCACTTAGCTCACCAAATTTCGTTCTTCTAGGTTAAACCGTTCCTTTGCAGTAACCCTTTTCATATTTAGGTTTCACTCTGTTTTCTCCTATATGGATACATGTAGTTGGAACTCTAAATCAAACACGGTTTGTGCTAGCGCTTTGAAACTTTTCACAACAATATAGTTCCAAGTTCTATCGCTATGGTTTGTGTCCTATTGAAGTAGCCCCAAGCAGAGACTGACGAGAATCACTTTCATTGAAAGGGGTTGCCAAGCTTCCAAGAAACTACGAGTTTCCTGAAATCTCAGCTAACATTTTTTCACCCAATCTTGATGATACTTCCATTTAATGATCACTACACCAATCCAACTTGGCTCACCAAATTTCGTTCTTCTAGGTCAAACCGTTCCTTTGCACTAACCGTTTTCATGTTTAGGTTTCACTCTGTTTTCTCCTATATGGATACATCTAGTTGGAACTCTAAATCAAACACGGTTTGTGCTAGCTGTTTGAAACTTGGCACAATAATGTAGTTCCAAGTTCTATCGCTATGGTTTGTGTCCTATTGAAGTAGCCCCAAGCAGAGACTGACGAGAATCACTTTCATTGTAAGGGGTTGCCAAGCTTCCAAAAAACTACGAGTTTCCTGAAATCTCAGCAAACATTTTTTCACCCAATCTTGATGATACTTCCATTTAATGAAAAGTACACCAATTCCACTTGGCTCACCAAATTTCGTTCTTCTAGGACAAACCGTTCCTTTGTTGTAACCGTTTTCATGTTTAGGTTTCACTCTGTTTTCTCCTATATGGATACATGTAGTAGGAACTCTAAATCAAACACGGTTTGTGCTAGCTCTTTGAAACTTGGCACAATAATGTAGTTCCAAGTTCTATCGCTATGGTTTGTGTCCTATTGAAGTAGCCCCAAGCAGAGACTGACGAGAATCACTTTCATTGAAAGGGGTTGCCAAGCTTCCAAACAACTACGAGTTTCCTGAAATCTCAGCAAACATTTTTTCACCCAATCTTGAAGATACTTGCAGGTAATGATCAGTACACCAATCCAACTTGGCTCACCAAATTTCGTTCTTCTAGGTCAAACAATTCCTTTGCAGTAACCGTTTTCATGTTTAGGTTTCACTGTGTTTTCTCCAATATGGATACATGTAGTTGGAACTCTAAATCAAACACGGTTTGTGCTAGCTCTTTGAAACTTGGCACAATAATGTAGTTCCAAGTTCTATCGCTATGGTTTGTGTCCTATTGAAGTAGCCCCAAGCAGAGACTGATGAGAATCACTTTCATTGAAAGGGGTTGCCAAGCTTCCAAGAAACTACGAGTTTCCTGAAATCTCAGCTAACATTTTTTCACCCAATCTTGATGATACTTCCACTTAATGATCACTACACCAATCCAAGTTGGCTCACCAAATTTCGTTCTTCTAGGTCAAACCGTTCCTTTGCACTAACCGTTTTCATGTTTAGGTTTCACTCTGTTTTCTCCTATATGGATACATCTAGTTGGAACTCTAAATCAAACACGGTTTGTGCTAGCTGTTTGAAACTTGGCACAATAATGTAGTTCCAAGTTTTATCGCTATGGTTTGTGTCCTATTGAAGTAGCCCCAAGCAGAGACTGACGAGAATCACTTTCATTGTAAGGGGTTGCCAAGCTTCCAAAAAACTACGAGTTTCCTGAAATCTCAGCAAACATTTTTTCACCCAATCTTGATGATACTTGCATTTAATGATCAGTACACCAATCCCACTTGGCTCACCAAATTTCGTTCTTCTAGGTTAAACCGTTCCTTTGCAATAACCGTTTTCATGTTTAGGTTTCAGTCTGTTTTCTCCTATATGGATACATGTATTTGGAACTCTAAATCAAACACGGTTTGTGCTAGCTCTTTGAAACTTGGCACAATAATGTAGTTCCAAGTTCTATCGCTATGGTTTGTGTCCTATTGAAGTATCCCCAAGCAGAGACAGACGAGAATCACTTTCATTGAAAGGGGTTGCCAAGCTTCCAAAAAACTACGAGTTTCCGGAAATCTCAGCAAACATTTTTTCACCCAATCTTGATGATACTTCCGTTTAATGAAAAGTACATCAATCCCACTTGGCTCACCAAATTTCGTTTTTCTAGGTTAAACCGTTCCTTTGCAGTAACCCTTTTCATATTTAGGTTTCACTCTGTTTTCTCCTATATGGATACATGTAGTTGGAACTCTAAATCAAACACTGTTTGTGCTAGCGCTTTGAAACTTTTCACAACAATATAGTTCCAAGTTCTATCGCTATGGTTTGTGTCCTATTGAAGTAGCCCCAAGCAGAGACTGACGAGAATCACTTTCATTGAAAGGGGTTGCCAAGCTTCCAAGAAACTACGAGTTTCCTGAAATCTCAGCTAACATTTTTTCACCCAATCTTGATGATACTTCCATTTAATGATCACTACACCAATCCAACTTGGCTCACCAAATTTCGTTCTTCTAGGTCAAACCGTTCCTTTGCACTAACCGTTTTCATGTTTAGGTTTCACTCTGTTTTCTCCTATATGGATACATCTAGTTGGAACTCTAAATCAAACACGGTTTGTGCTAGCTGTTTGAAACTTGGCACAATAATGTAGTTCCAAGTTCTATCGCTATGGTTTGTGTCCTATTGAAGTAGCCCCAAGCAGAGACTGACGAGAATCACTTTCATTGAAAGGGGTTGCCAAGCTTCCAAAAAACTACGAGTTTCCTGAAATCTCAGCAAACATTTTTTCACCCAATCTTGATGATACTTCCATTTAATGAAAAGTACACCAATTCCACTTGGCTCACCAAATTTCGTTCTTCTAGGACAAACCGTTCCTTTGTTGTAACCGTTTTCATGTTTAGGTTTCACTCTGTTTTCTCCTATATGGATACATGTAGTAGGAACTCTAAATCAAACACGGTTTGTGCTAGCTCTTTGAAAATTGGCACAATAATGTAGTTCCAAGTTCTATCGCTATGGTTTGTGTCCTATTGAAGTAGCCCCAAGCAGAGACTGACGAGAATCACTTTCATTGAAAGGGGTTGCCAAGCTTCCAAACAACTACGAGTTTCCTGAAATCTCAGCAAACATTTTTTCACCCAATCTTGAAGATACTTGCAGGTAATGATCAGTACACCAATCCCACTTGGCTCACCAAATTTCGTTCTTCTAGGTCAAACAATTCCTTTGCAGTAACCGTTTTCATGTTTAGGTTTCACTGTGTTTTCTCCAATATGGATACATGTAGTTGGAACTCTAAATCAAACACGGTTTGTGCTAGCTCTTTGAAACTTGGCACAATAATGTAGTTCCAAGTTCTATCGCTATGGTTTGTGTCCTATTGAAGTAGCCCCAAGCAGAGACTGACGAGAATCACTTTCATTGAAAGGGGTTGCCAAGCTTCCAAAAAACTACGAGTTTCCTGAAATCCCAGCAAACATTTTTTCACCCAATCTTGATGATACTTGCAGGTAATTATCAGTACACCAATCCATCTTGGCTCACCAAATTTCGTTCTTCTAGGTCAAACAATTCTTTTGCAGTAACCGTTTTCATGTTTAGGTTTCACTGTGTTTTCTCCAATATGGATACATGTAGTTGGAAATCTAAATAAAACACAGTTTGTGCTAGCTCTTTGAACATTGGCACAATAATGTAGTTCCAAGTTCTATCGCTATGGTTTGTGTCCTATTGAAGTAGCCCCAAGCAGAGACTGACGAGAATCACTTTCATTGAAAGGGGTTGCCAAGCTTCCAAAAAACTACGAGTTTCCTGAAATCTCAGCAAACATTTTTTCACCCAAAATTGATGATACTTGCAGGTAATGATCAGTACACCAATCCCACTTGGCTCACCAAATTTGGTTCTTCTAGGTAAAACCGTTCCTTTGCAGTAACCGTTTTCATGTTTAGGTTTCACTGTGTTTTCTCCAATATGGATACATGTAGTTGGAACTCTAAATCAAACACGGTTTGTGCTAGCTCCTTGAAACTTGGCACAATAATGTAGTTCCAAGTTCTATCGCTATGGTTTGTGTCCTATTGAAGTAGCCCCAAGCAGAGACTGACGAGAATCACTTTCATTGAAAGGGGTTGGCAAGCTTCCAAAAAACTACGAGTTTCCTGAAATCCCAGCAAACATTTTTTCACCCAATCTTGATGATACTTGCAGGTAATTATCAGTACACCAATCCCACATGGCTCACCAAATTTCGTTCTTCTAGGTCAAACCGTTCCTTTGCAGTAACCGTTTTCATGTTTAGGTTTCACTCTGTTTTCTCCTATATGGATACATTTAGTTGGAACTCTAAATCAAACACGGTTTGTGCTAGCTGTTTGAAACTTGGCACAATAATGTAGTTCCAAGTTCTATCGCTATGGTTTGTGTCCTATTGAAGTAGCCCCAAGCAGAGACTGACGAGAATCACTTTCATTGAAAGGGGTTGCCAAGCTTCAAAAAAACTGCGAGTTTCCTGAAATCTCAGCAAACATTTTTTCACCCAATCTTGATGATACTTCCATTTAATGATCAGTACACCAATCCCACTTGTCTCACCAAATTTCGTTCTTCTAGGTTAAACCGTTCCTTTGCAGTAACCGTTTTCATGTTTAGGTTTCAGTCTGTTTTCTCCTATATGGATACATGTAGTTGGAACTCTAAATCAAACACGGTTTGTGCTATCTCTTTGAAACTTGGCACAATAATGTAGTTCCAAGTTCTATCGCTATGGTTTGTGTCCTATTGAAGTAGCCCCAAGCAGAGACTGACGAGAATCACTTTCATTGAAAGGGGTTGCCAAGCTTCCAAAAAACTACGAGTTTCCTGAAATCTCAGCAAACATTTTTTCACCCAATCTTGATGATCCTTCCATTTAATGATCAGTACACCAATCCCACTTGGCTCACCAAATTTCGTTCTTCTAGGTTAAACCGTTCCTTTGCAGTAACCGTTTTCATGTTTAGGTTTCAGTCTGTTTTCTCCTATATGGATACATGTAGTTGGAACTCTAAATCAAACACGGTTTGTGCTAGCGCTTTGAAACTTTTCACAACAATAGAGTTCCAAGTTCTATCGCTATGGTTTGTGTCCTATTGAAGTAGCCCCAAGCAGAGACCGACGAGAATCACTTTCATTGAAAGGGGTTGCCAAGCTTCCAAAAACTACGAATTTCCTGAAATCTCAGCAAACATTTTTTCACCCAATCTTGATGATACTTCCATTTAATGATCAGTACACCAATCCCACTTGGCTCACCAAATTTCGTTCTTCTAGGTTAAACCGTTCCTTTGCAGTAACCGTTTTCATGTTTAGGTTTCAGTTTGTTTTCTCCTGTATGGATACATGTATTTGGAACTCTAAATCAAACACGGTTTGTGCTAGCTCTTTGAAACTTGGCAAAATAATGTAGTTCCAAGTTCTATCGCTATGGTTTGTGTCCTATTGAAGTAGCCCCAAGCAGAGACTGACGAGAATCACTTTCATTGAAATGGGTTGCCAAGCTTCAAAAAAACTGCGAGTTTCCTGAAATCTCAGCAAACATTTTTTCACCCAATCTTGATGATACTTCCATTTAATGATCAGTACACCAATCCCACTTGGCTCACCAAATTTCGTTCTTCTAGGTTAAACCGTTCCTTTGCAGAAACCGTTTTCATGTTTAGGTTTCAGTCTGTTTTCTCCTATATGGATACATGTATTTGGAACTCTAAAACAAACACGGTTTGTGCTAGCTCTTTGAAACTTGGCACAATAATGTAGTTCCAAGATCTATCGCTATGGTTTGTGTCCTATTGAAGTATCCCCAAGCAGAGACAGACGAGAATCACTTTCATTGAAAGGGGTTGCCAAGCTTCCAAAAAACTACGAGTTTCCTGAAATCTGAGCAAACATTTTTTCACCCAATCTTGATGATACTTCCGTTTAATGAAAAGTACATCAATCCCACTTGGCTCACCAAATTTCGTTCTTCTAGGTTAAACCGTTCCTTTGCAGTAACCCTTTTCATGTTTAGGTTTCACTCTGTTTTCTCCTATATGGATACATGTAGTTGGAACTCTAAATCAAACACGGTTTGTGCTAGCGCTTTGAAACTTTTCACAACAATAGAGTTCCAAGTTCTATCGCTATGGTTTGTGTCCTATTGAAGTAGCCCCAAGCAGAGACCGACGAGAATCACTTTCATTGAAAGGGGTTGCCAAGCTTCCAAAAACTACGAGTTTCCTGAAATCTCAGCAAACATTTTTTCACCCAATCTTGATGATACTTCCATTTAATGATCAGTACACCAATCCCACTTGGCTCACCAAATTTCGTTCTTCTAGGTTAAACCGTTCCTTTGCAGTAACCGTTTTCATGTTTAGGTTTCAGTTTGTTTTCTCCTATATGGATACATGTATTTGGAACTCTAAATCAAACACGGTTTGTGCTAGCTCTTTGAAACTTGGCAAAATAATGTAGTTGCAAGTTCTATCGCTATGGTTTGTGTCCTATTGAAGTAGCCCCAAGCAGAGACTGACGAGAATCACTTTCATTGAAATGGGTTGCCAAGCTTCAAAAAAACTGCGAGTTTCCTGAAATCTCAGCAAACATTTTTTCACCCAATCTTGATGATACTTCCATTTAATGATCAGTACACCAATCCCACTTGGCTCACCAAATTTCGTTCTTCTAGGTTAAACCGTTCCTTTGCAGTAACCGTTTTCATGTTTAGGTTTCAGTCTGTTTTCTCCTATATGGATACATGTATTTGGAACTCTAAAACAAACACGGTTTGTGCTAGCTCTTTGAAACTTGGCACAATAATGTAGTTCCAAGATCTATCGCTATGGTTTGTGTCCTATTGAAGTATCCCCAAGCAGAGACAGACGAGAATCACTTTCATTGAAAGGGGTTGCCAAGCTTCCAAAAAACTACGAGTTTCCGGAAATCTCAGCAAACATTTTTTCACCCAATCTTGATGATACTTCCGTTTAATGAAAAGTACATCAATCCCACTTGGCTCACCAAATTTCGTTCTTCTAGGTTAAACCGTTCCTTTGCAGTAACCCTTTTCATGTTTAGGTTTCACTCTGTTTTCTCCTATATGGATACATGTAGTTGGAACTCTAAATCAAACACGGTTTGTGCTAGCGCTTTGAAACTTTTCACAACAATATAGTTCCGGATTCTATCGCTATGGTTTGTGTCCTATTGAAGTAGCCCAAAGCAGAGACTGACGAGAATCACTTTCATTGAAAGGGGTTGCCAAGCTTCCAAGAAACTACGAGTTTCCTGAAATCTCAGCTAACATTTTTTCACCCAATATTGATGATACTTCCATTTAATGATCACTACACCAATCCAACTTGGCTCACCAAATTTCGTACTTCTAGGTCAAACCGTTCCTTTGCACTAACCGTTTTCATGTTTAGGTTTCACTCTGTTTTCTCCTATATGGATATATGTAGTTGGAACTCTAAATCAAACACGGTTTGTGCTAGCGCTTTGAAACTTTTCACAACAATAGAGTTCCAAGTTCTATCGCTATGGTTTGTGTCCTATTGAAGTAGCCCCAAGCAGAGACCGACGAGAATCACTTTCATTGAAAGGGGTTGCCAAGCTTCCAAAAAACTACGAGTTTCCTGAAATCTCAGCAAACATTTTTTCACCCAATCTTGATGATACTTCCATTTAATGATCAGTACACCAATCCAACTTGGCTCACCAAATTTCGTTCTTCTAGGTTAAACCGTTCCTTTGCAGTAACCGTTTTCATGTTTAGGTTTCAGTCTGTTTTCTCCTATATGGATACATGTATTTGGAACTCTAAATCAAACACGGTTTGTGCTAGCTCTTTGAAACTTGGCACAATAATGTAGTTCCAAGTTCTATCGCTATGGTTTGTGTCCTATTGAAGTAGCCCCAAGCAGAGACTGACGAGAATCACTTTCATTGAAAGGGGTTGCCAAGCTTCCAAAAAACTACGAGTTTCCGGAAATCTCAGCAAACATTTTTTCACCCAATCTTGATGATACTTCCTTTAATGAAAAGTACATCAATCCCACTTGGCTCACCAAATTTCGTTCTTCTAGGTTAAACCGTTCCTTTGCAGTAACCCTTTTCATGTTTAGGTTTCACTCTGTTTTCTCCTATATGGATACATGTAGTTGGAACTCTAAATCAAACACGGTTTGTGCTAGCGCTTTGAAACTTTTCACAACAATATAGTTCCAAGTTCTATCGCTATGGTTTGTGTCCTATTGAAGTAGCCCCAAGCAGAGACTGACGAGAATCACTTTCATTGAAAGGGGTTGCCAAGCTTCCAAGAAACTACGAGTTTCCTGAAATCTCAGCAAACATTTTTTCACCCAATCTTGATGATACTTCCATTTAATGAAAAGTACACCAATCCCACTTGGCTCACCAAATTTCGTTCTTCTAGGACAAACCGTTCCTTTGTTGTAACCGTTTTCATGTTTAGGTTTCACTCTGTTTTCTCCTATATGGATACATGTAGTAGGAACTCTAAATCAAACACGGTTTGTGCTAGCTGTTTGAAACCTGGCACAATAATGTAGTTCCAAGTTCTATCGCTATGGTTTGTGTCCTATTGAAGTAGCCCCAAGCAGAGACTGACGAGAATCACTTTCATTGAAAGGGGTTGCCAAGCTTCAAAAAAACTACGAGTTTCCTGAAATCTCAGCAAACATTTTTTCACCCAATCTTGACTATACTTCCATTTAATTATCAGTACACCAATCCCACTTGGCTCACCAAATTTGGTTCTTCTAGGTCAAACAATTCCTTTGCAGGAACCGTTTTAATGTTTAGGTTTCACTGTGTTTTCTCCAATATGGATACATGTAGTTGGAAATCTAAATAAAACACGGTTTGTGCTAGCTCTTTGAACATTGGCAGAATAATGTAGTTCCAAGTTCTATCGCTATGGTTTGTGTCCTATTGAAGTAGCCCCAAGCAGAGACTGACGAGAATCACTTTCATTGAAAGGGGTTGCCAAGCTTCCAAAAAACTACGAGTTTCCTGAAATCTCAGCAAACATTTTTTCACCCAAAATTGATGATACTTGCAGGTAATGATCAGTACACCAATCCCACTTGGCTCACCAAATTTGGTTCTTCTAGGTAAAACCGTTCCTTTGCAGTAACCGTTTTCATGTTTAGGTTTCACTGTGTTTTCTCCAATATGGATACATGTAGTTGGAACTCTAAATCAAACACGGTTTGTGCTAGCTGTTTGAAACTTGGCACAATAATGTAGTTCCAAGTTCTATCGCTATGGTTTGTGTCCTATTGAAGTAGCCCCAAGCAGAGACTGACGAGAATCACTTTCATTGAAAGGGGTTGCCAAGCTTCCAAAAAACTACGAGTTTCCTGAAATCCCAGCAAACATTTTTTCACCCAATCTTGATGATACTTGCAGGTAATTATCAGTACACCAATCCCACATGGCTCACCAAATTTCGTTCTTCTAGGTCAAACCGTTCCTTTGCAGTAACCGTTTTCATGTTTAGGTTTCACTCTGTTTTCTCCTATATGGATACATGTAGTTGGAACTCCAAATCAAACACGGTTTGTGCTAGCTGTTTGAAACTTGGCACAATAATGTAGTTCCAAGTTCTATCGCTATGGTTTGTGTCCTATTGAAGTAGCCCCAAGCAGAGACTGACGAGAATCACTTTCATTGAAAGGGGTTGCCAAGCTTCAAAAAAACTGCGAGTTTCCTGAAATCTCAGCAAACATTTTTTCACCCAATCTTGATGATACTTCCATTTAATGATCAGTACACCAATCCCACTTGGCTCTCCAAATTTCGTTCTTCTAGGTTAAACCGTTCCTTTGCAGTAACCGTTTTCATGTTTAGGTTTCAGTCTGTTTTCTCCTATATGGATACATGTAGTTGGAACTCTAAATCAAACACGGTTTGTGCTATCTCTTTGAAACTTGGCACAATAATGTAGTTCCAAGTTCTATCGCTATGGTTTGTGTCCTATTGAAGTAGCCCCAAGCAGAGACTGACGAGAATCACTTTCATTGAAAGGGGTTGCCAAGCTTCCAAAAAACTACGAGTTTCCTGAAATCTCAGCAAACATTTTTTCACCCAATCTTGATGATACTTCCATTTAATGATCAGTACACCAATCCCACTTGGCTCACCAAATTTCGTTCTTCTAGGTTAAACCGTTCCTTTGCAGTAACCGTTTTCATGTTTAGGTTTCAGTCTGTTTTCTCCTATATGGATACATGTATTTGGAACTCTAAAACAAACACGGTTTGTGCTAGCTCTTTGAAACTTGGCACAATAATGTAGTTCCAAGTTCTATCGCTATGGTTTGTGTCCTATTGAAGTATCCCCAAGCAGAGACAGACGAGAATCACTTTCATTGAAAGGGGTTGCCAAGCTTCCAAAAAACTACGAGTTTCCGGAAATCTCAGCAAACATTTTTTCACCCAATCTTGATGATACTTCCGTTTAATGAAAAGTACATCAATCCCACTTGGCTCACCAAATTTCGTTCTTCTAGGTTAAACCGTTCCTTTGCAGTAACCCTTTTCATGTTTAGGTTTCACTCTGTTTTCTCCTATATGGATACATGTAGTTGGAACTCTAAATCAAACACGGTTTGTGCTAGCGCTTTGAAACTTTTCACAACAATATAGTTCCGGATTCTATCGCTATGGTTTGTGTCCTATTGAAGTAGCCCAAAGCAGAGACTGACGAGAATCACTTTCATTGAAAGGGGTTGCCAAGCTTCCAAGAAACTACGAGTTTCCTGAAATCTCAGCTAACATTTTTTCACCCAATATTGATGATACTTCCATTTAATGATCACTACACCAATCCAACTTGGCTCACCAAATTTCGTACTTCTAGGTCAAACCGTTCATTTGCACTAACCGTTTTCATGTTTAGGTTTCACTCTGTTTTCTCCTATATGGATACATCTAGTTGGAACTCTAAATCAAACACGGTTTGTGCTAGCTGTTTGAAACTTGGCAAAATAATGTAGTTCCAAGTTCTATCGCTATGGTTTGTGTCCTATTGAAGTAGCCCCAAGCAGAGACTGACGAGAATCACTTTCATTGAAAGGGGTTGCCAAGCTTCCAAAAAACTACGAGTTTCCTGAAATCCCAGCAAACATTTTTTCACCCAATCTTGATGATACTTGCAGGTAATTATCAGTACACCAATCCCACATGGCTCACCAAATTTCGTTCTTCTAGGACAAACCGTTCCTTTGTTGTAACCGTTTTCATGTTTAGGTTTCACTCTGTTTTCTCCTATATGGATACATGTAGTAGGAACTCTAAATCAAACACGGTTTGTGCTATTTCTTTGAAAATTGGCACAATAATGTAGTTCCAAGTTCTATCGCTATGGTTTGTGTCCTATTGAAGTAGCCCCAAGCAGAGACTGACGAGAATCACTTTCATTGAAAGGGGTTGCCAAGCTTCCAAACAACTACGAGTTTCCTGAAATCTCAGCAAACATTTTTTCACCCAATCTTGATGATACTTGCAGGTAATGATCAGTACACCAATCCAACTTAGCTCACCAAATTTCGTTCTTCTAGGTCAAACAATACCTTTGCAGTAACCGTTTTCATGTTTAGGTTTCACTGTGTTTTCTCCAATATGGATACATGTAGTTGGAAATCTAAATCAAACACGGTTTGTGCTAGCTCTTTGAACATTCGCACAATAATGTAGTTCCAAGTTCTATCGCTATGGTTTGTGTCCTATTGAAGTAGCCCCAAGCAGAGACTGACGAGAATCACTTTCATTGAAAGGGGTTGCCAAGCTTCCAAAAAACTACGAGTTTCCTGAATTCTCAGCAAACATTTTTTCACCAAAAATTGATGATACTTGCAGGTAATGATCAGTACACCAATCCCACTTGGCTCACCAAATTTGGTACTTCTAGGTAAAACCGTTCCTTTGCAGTAACCGTTTTCATGTTTAGGTTTCACTGTGTTTTCTCCAATATGGATACATGTAGTTGGAACTCTAAATCAAACACGGTTTGTGCTAGCTCCTTGAAACTTGGCACAATAATGTAGTTCCAAGTTCTATCGCTATGGTTTGTGTCCTATTGAAGTAGCCCCAAGCAGAGACTGACGAGAATCACTTTCATTGAAAGGGGTTACCAAGCTTCAAAAAAACTGCGAGTTTCCTGAAATCTCAGCAAATATTTTTTCACCCAATCTTGATGATACTTCCATTTAATGATCAGTACACCAATCCCACTTGGCTCACCAAATTTCGTTCTTCTAGGTTAAACCGTTCCTTTGCAGTAACCCTTTTCATGTTTAGGTTTCACTCTGTTTTCTCCTATATGGATACATGTAGTTGGAACTCTAAATCAAACACGGATTGTGCTAGCGCTTTGAAACTTTTCACAACAATAGAGTTCCAAGTTCTATCGCTATGGTTTGTGTCCTATTGAAGTAGCCCCAAGCAGAGACCGACGAGAATCACTTTCATTGAAAGGGGTTGCCAAGCTTCCAAAAAACTACGAGTTTCCTGAAATCTCAGCAAACATTTTTTCACCCAATCTTGATGATACTTCCATTTAATGATCAGTACACCAATCCCACTTGGCTCACCAAATTTCGTTCTTCTAGGTTAAACCGTTCCTTTGCAGTAACCGTTTTCATGTTTAGGTTTCAATCTGTTTTCTCCTATATGGATACATGTATTAGGAACTCTAAATCAAACACGGTTTGTGCTAGCTCTTTGAAACTTGGCACAATAATGTAGTTCCAAGTTCTATCGCTATGGTTTGTGTCCTATTGAAGTAGCCCCAAGCAGAGACTGACGAGAATCACTTTCATTGAAAGGGGTTGCCAAGCTTCCAAAAAACTACGAGTTTCCTGAAATCTCAGCAAACATTTTTTCACCCAAAATTGATGATACTTGCAGGTAATGATCAGTACACCAATCCCACTTGGCTCACCAAATTTGGTTCTTCTAGGTAAAACCGTTCCTTTGCAGTAACCGTTTTCATGTTTAGGTTTCACTGTGTTTTCTCCAATATGGATACATGTAGTTGGAACTCTAAATCAAACACGGTTTGTGCTAGCTCCTTGAAACTTGGCACAATAATGTAGTTCCAAGTTCTATCGCTATGGTTTGTGTCCTATTGAAGTAGCCCCAAGCAGAGACTGACGAGAATCACTTTCATTGAAAGGGGTTGCCAAGCTTCCAAAAAACTACGAGTTTCCTGAAATCTCAGCAAACATTTTTTCACCCAAAATTGATGATACTTGCAGGTAATGATCAGTACACCAATCCCACTTGGCTCACCAAATTTGGTTCTTCTAGGTAAAACCGTTCCTTTGCAGTAACCGTTTTCATGTTTAGGTTTCACTGTGTTTTCTCCAATATGGATACATGTAGTTGGAACTCTAAATCAAACGTGGTTTGTGCTAGCTCTTTGAAACTTGGCACAATAATGTAGTTCCAAGTTCTATCGCTATGGTTTGTGTCCTATTGAAGTAGCCCCAAGCAGAGACTGACGAGAATCACTTTCATTGAAAGGGTTTGCCAAGCTTCAAAAAAACTGCGAGTTTCCTGAAAAATCAGCAAACATTTTTTCACCCAATCTTGATGATACTTCCATTTAATGATCAGTACACCAATCCCACTTGGCTCACCAAATTTCGTTCTTCTAGGTTAAACCGTTCCTTTGCAGTAACCGTTTTCATGTTTAGGTTTCAGTCTGTTTTCTCCTATATGGATACATGTAGTTGGAACTCTAAATCAAACACGGTTTGTGCTATCTCTTTGAAACTTGGCACAATAATGTAGTTCCAAGTTCTATCGCTATGGTTTGTGTCCTATTGAAGTAGCCCCAAGCAGAGACTGACGAGAATCACTTTCATTGAAAGGGGTTGCCAAGCTTCCAAAAAACTACGAGTTTCCTGAAATCTCAGCAAACATTTTTTCACCCAATCTTGATGATACTTCCATTTAATGATCAGTACACCAATCCCACTTGGCTCACCAAATTTCGTTCTTCTAGGTTAAACCGTTCCTTTGCAGGAACCGTTTTCATGTTTAGGTTTCAGTCTGTTTTCTCCTATATGGATACATGTAGTTGGAACTCTAAATCAAACACGGTTTGTGCTAGCGCTTTGAAACTTTTCACAACAATAGAGTTCCAAGTTCTATCGCTATGGTTTGTGTCCTATTGAAGTAGCCCCAAGCAGAGACCGACGAGAATCACTTTCATTGAAAGGGGTTGCCAAGCTTCAAAAAAACTGCGAGTTTCCTGAAATCTCAGCAAACATTTTTTCACCCAATCTTGATGATACTTCCATTTAATGATCAGTACACCAATCCCACTTGGCTCACCAAATTTCGTTCTTCTAGGTTAAACCGTTCCTTTGCAGTAACCGTTTTCATG
>NW_027553860.1:0-28410 GCF_045843805.1 Urocitellus parryii
TCTCTAACTCCATTCATTTACCTGAAAATGCCATGATTTTATTCTCTTTTATTGCTGAGTAATAATCCACTGTGTATATATGCCACATTTTTTTATTTATTCATCTATTGAAGGGCATCTAGATTGGTTCCACAGTTTAGCTGTTGTGAATTATGCTGCTGTAAACATTGATGTGGCTGTGTCCCTGTAGTATGCTGTTTTTCAGTCCTTTGCGTATAAACTGAGGAGAGAGATACCTGGGTCAAATGGTGATTCCATTCCCAATTTTCCGAGATGTGTAACTTGAAAACTATGTTATTTTATAATGGCCAAAGTCCTTATACTGAAATTTATGTGTATTTCTAAAATATTAACTTTTTTTGATGTTCATCTATTTTACATATGAATACTGAATAGTTACTCAAGGAGAGAGGAGACCAACTATTGTGAGGTGTAGGCCAGAAGGTAAACAAATGTTAGAAAAGCCAAAGAATAACAAAGAAATATTTCCAAGTATAATTTGGATAATGATTACAGTTTTAAAAAAAATTTGAATCAAATACCCCCAGCAAATACATTAAAAAATACTGTTGCAAAATGATATAAATTGGTTATGTTTCCAATAATTACTGTGAAGAAATCTGGTTTAAGTGAATCATCAAAATGTGAATCAGAAATTTATGTAAACTTTGATATAAATCCATTATATGACTTCAAATTGGGCATAATAGAATGATTTCTAAGTCATTCTTTTTTGTATGCCCAACAAATATTAAAAGCTAATCCACAGTGTTCCTGGTACAATGCTGAGTACTAGACACTAAATAAAAACACATAAAAATGTGAAATTATGAGACCTTTTATAAAGGAAAGATAAAAAGAAATAAAGTTTGAGCTGAGATTTTATGAATTGCATAAAAACAAAGGGAACAGATGGTTTCAAGGCCCTGAGACTATAATGTAGACATTTTGTGAACAAGTTTGTGTTTGCTGAAACTCAGGAGGCAAAAATTTGGAGGCCATTATAAAGATTTCAGTGAAGGATATTAAGTATTTGATTAATAATCTAAGGAATAACAGGAAGTTATTAAACTTTTTAAGTAGGAAGGTGGCTTGAACTTTATTGCATTTTAAAAATATTACTCCGACTATAAAAAGTGTAATAAAAAGAGGTAACTTTTGATACCCTAAATAACTAATAATATTTTGGGCTGAGTAAAATGGTGAAAAAGTTTGGGACATATGGATAGAGCAAGAAATAGTTAAGAAGAAAAGCTAGTGGACATCATGTGAGGCTATAATGGAGCATGATAAGGGAAGAGTCTAAGATGGTTCACCCTTAGAATCATAGTTTCATAAATTGGATGAGGAGTGGTGTCCACATACAAGGTGATAGGGAAGGAGTGCACTATTGGGCCTGATGACTTGAGGATTACTTTGAGACATGAGATGAGGACTGGGGATGTAGTTCAGTGGTAAAGCTCCTACCTAGCACGCATGAAGTCTTGGTTTAGATTCCCAGCACCCCCATTCCAAACACAAGTGAATGACAGAACAAGCAGATAGATACATTTGATCTCAAGGCCAGGGGATATAAGGTTTAAAGATGGATGAGATTAAACAGAATCATAGTTGAGATCAAGTCATGAGAAAATCCAGTATTTAATGATGGACCACAAAATGATGTGTGCAGAAGACAGAGTAGCAGAGGCCAGGAAAGTTACAGAAAAGAATAATAGAAAGAAAAGTAGTCAGTGTGAGATTTCTTTGAAATCTGCAAGGCTGTAAGGGTTGGAATTCAAAGAGTATGTGTAGAAATGGACCCTGTAAGGGACTATGTGGTGACTCTTCTGTACTGGGATAGAAGGTGAGGTTAGATGACAAAGTCTTAGCATTTAGGATGAGGTATATTGATGAAGATTCCTATCACATTGTGTCATTTATCTATCCAGGAAGTAAAAGCTGAGGTTACCTGTAGAAGGAAGAGGTGGTGAGAGGTATGCTTTGTCAGAATTTTGCTGAAATAAAGAGGATTTTCAGTGGCCATCTAGATGTTCAGGAGAGGGAGGAGACCAGAGGAACCCCAAGGCCTGCCATGCAGTGGCAGCAGTGCCACTCTGCCCTCTGGTGTGTGCTTTCTGCAGTGGGGCCAACTGTGCAGCTGGACATGAAAAGACAGGGAATTGAGTTCATCCAATACTGATGGTTTTCTAGCTGGCTGCCTTAAAGAGTCAGAAAAAAAGTGGCTAGGACACAGAAGTTGATGTGCTACTAAAATGACAGAAAGCTTAATAAGGTATAAAAGGAGAGGATTTAGGGATTTAGAGAAAATAGAAAAATAATTGGGCTAGAGGCTGTAGTAATTCTAGTCTTTTTGATTTTATTTAATATCCTTTTCTTATTGGTGTTGTTTTTTAAAATATTTATGAGAAAAATAATCAGGCAATAATAAGTAAGTAATATTTTACAGGATGAGGAGACGGCCTTATTGCGTGACTGAAAGCCATGATTGTCTACATTAGGTTCCTAATCATGTTGTCATACTACTTTGTTACCATAAACCTTTGATTGATTGATCCATCATATCTATCTTCATCATCCATCTGTCATCATCCATGTATCTATCTATAAAAATACTTGCCCCCTAAAATAGCATCAAACTAATACTTTATAACTGAAGTTCCGATGATGTATTTCCCCACATTTTCTACAGACATAAATCTCAAGGATTCAGGGAGCAGAAGGCATTAATAAGGGTGATTACACAATTATCTGACACAGTTTATTAGGGCCAACACTTGTTCTTCCCCATTCATCATTTTCCCCCTCTGTCTTTTTGAATAATAACTTAATACTAAGCCTGCATTTCCCTGCTATGCTATGTTTAACCACTGGCAAATTGGTAAAATTTGAGCAGATGTTTTAATTAGATGTTTATGATGCACAAGGAAGTCTAAGACAGCTGAATGAACACTTTTACTATGCTTATTTAGCAAATGCAAATGAATGTGTGATGATTAGTATAGACAATGCAAAACATTTAATTTGAGTACTGTGGTGTCTTTCAACTGCACATACTTAGTACTTTCCTACACTTTTCTTCCTAATGGGAGGTATGCATAGCTAATTAAGCTCCCTTACTAAACATTCTTGAGAGAAAACTGGTTTGAAATATATTTGTTTTATTTGAAGTTTTGTATTTTTGCATCATGCATTTGAAACCTATATAAAATAGTATATTAAATGAAATGTAAATTTTATGTAGATATATATATTTAAAATAATGATTATTATTGTATGATGTAAAAAAGTAACAAAGTCGATCTTTGACTTTATTGAATTTAAAGTTCTTATTTTCATAATTTACAAGATATCCCATAAATTCAAGAACTTTTGCAATATACAATATTGCTAAGATTCAGATGTGAATCATGAGTTCTTGGGTTGGCAAACAGGTTGTAAGCAGGTCACCTAACACAATTTCTCTTCATTTGCTTGGTTATTTATCTTCCCACATGCAGTGATTCACAGAAGAAAAATTTAAAGCCTTTAGTTTTAGCTAATCAAAAGACCATATTGAGAGTAAATTGAGAAAAGAAAAATAAATTTGAGTATTGTTATATGCAGAAATATGCTATTGTACATGTTAAAACATTAAAAATAATCTTTTCTTTAGGCTTATTAAATTGCCCAAAACTTCTAGAACTCACCAATTGGAATAGAAGAGTAATTGTTCTTTTCCCCTTTAAGTTGGATGTTTCCAAGGTTTAATCCTCAACTGTGTGTTCATTCTTGATTCAAGATAGATTGTCTTTACAGTAATCAAGAAGTATGCATGTAATTCTGTTTTTCTCAAGTATTGTTCATGCACAGCAAGTTGCACAACAGATGTGTCATTTATTGATATGGAGATCATAAATATAGAAGGAGAACCAAGAGTTTAATTTAGATATATTGAGTTTGAGATTTGGGGAGGTATCCAAATGAAAATATCAGGTAAACAACTATGTATATTCTTTGGAGTAAAAAACATTGAACTTTTAGCAACCAAAGCCAAACCACTGAAAAATGGTCAGCATTTCGATGGCAGTAAAGTTGTGGAAGTGGAGGATGGCCCATGGGAAAGAACATGGAAATATAAAGGGAGAGTTCAGGACCAAAGCTTGAAGAAACCCTACATCTAGAGGTCAAGTGAAGAAAGTGTATGTAGCTGACAAAGCGAACTGAGGAGAAATGGCCAGTCAGGGAAAGAAGAAAACCAGATGATTTTATGTTACTCACTCCTGGGAGAAAAAGTGTTCTGAAAAAGTAGGAACGGTTAGTAGTGTGTAATCATACTGAGAAGCCAAGTAAAAAAGGAACTGGAAAATGTTCTTTGAGCCTGCTGACATGGAAGTCTGCAGAAAAATAAAGAAAAATGACAGCTCTTCTTACTAAACCTTTGAATTTGTATGTGTTGTTATAACTGTATATGAAAATTACTTTATTTATACCTTAAATCCTGAAAAATTCAATTTTTTATATGGGTTTTTTTGACACTCACATATTTCCATATTGTGTGTATTGATCTTACTTGATGGAAGGGGAAGGAAAAAAAAACTATTGTTATAATTATATAAAGGCTAAGAAAATTTTTTGGCTATTATGTTGAATGGCTTCCAAAAATATTTGAACCTTCGTGGAGGGTGAAAAAAGATGTGATCATTTAATTCACGTAGATACTTCTCACATTGATTTTCAACTCAAACTTTTAATAAATTTTATTGAGCAATGATGTTAGGTATTGTTAGGTGCTAGAAATACAGAGGTGAATAATATGAAGAGCCTTAATAAATGATATAAAAGAAAATAAACTATGACCCATTGACTTGATGCAGCTATCAGTCAGTCACCTAGAGAAGTCATTGGGAGGTCCCCTAGGGCTGCTGGGATCTTTTGATGTGAAGGTACTGACATGAAAGTAGATGTGGAGTGGGACATTGAACTGATAAATGGGTTTTATTTTTGTTGTATTTGAGTGATGATTGAATCCTCTCTTGTCTGTCAGTACTGAATCAAATTGACAGGACAGTTTATGTTCCACTTGTTTTCTCTTGTTTGACTTTGTTCTTTCACTGATTTGTTATCTCTAACAAGGACCAGCTGTGTTCTACTCTGTCACCCCTATTACTATGAACTAACTGTCTTTGACACGGTACAACACAACTAAACAAAAAAGCAACCATTGCAAAAGGAAAAAGGTTTATTTTAATTTAGGGAAAGGTATGGTAGGAGTGTTATAAAAGTCATTCTTAGAAAAATATGGTTTACAAAACTGTGTGTGTGTGTGTGTGTGTGTGTGAGAGAGAGAGAGAGAGAGAGAGAGAGAGAGAGAGAGAGAGAGAGAGAGACAGTGAGAGAGAGAGAGAGAGAGAGAGAGAGAGAGAGAGAGAGAGAGAGAGAGAGAGATCTTTTTGCTCCAGGTTAAGAGCTGACTAATCTTGATTGTGAAGAAATGCTATACAGCAGAAAATAGGAGGGAACTGGAGTCAAGCTCAGATTTAAATGTAGTTGTGTCCTCTCTGGGTGATCCCTGGGAGGTTACTTACTCTCTACATCTCAGTTTTCTCAGCAGTTCCATTGATATCATAATGCTTTCCTCACTGCCTTGTGGTGAGAATTAGATGGGATAGTAAATCTGTCACATCATAGGCTGCTCATTATACACTTAAAAAAAATTTGAATTCATGCTTTCTCCATGTTTTTTCTTTAGTACTTCTATTTTCATTCAAGATTATTTTTAAAAGTACAAAATAGAAGTGATTTTAATTATTGTATTAATGAGGACTTATCTATGATATGATATTCTTTTACATTTTTTTCAATTTATCATTTATTTATGTATTTACTGTCTAGCTTACTATGAGAATGTAGGTAGATAGGTAAGGACAATAATGAAAAGAAAAATGTGACTATAGGAGGAAATTTTTTCTTTGGGAAATTCGATGTAATTTCTCATGATCTTTTTTATATAACTTTATTTTATTTATTTACTTCTATGTGGTGCTGAGGATTGAACCCAGTGTCTCACATATGCTAGGCAAGTGCTCTACCACTGAGCCACAACACCTGTCTCTTTCATGATCTTAGATAATATGATTCTATTTGTAGCCCCAGCCTCTCACCATATCACCAGCTTTATCTTCCTATGACCAACTGCAACCCTCTTCCTTCCAAACTCTTATCACTTCTCTATGAGTTCATGAGGCCAACTCCTTACACTATTTCATGCTCATGTTAGATGTGTCCTCATTTCTCAGAGTCATTTTCTACAAATTATTGAAAACCCATTGTACTTTTCTTCCTTATTATAGCCAGAAATGTTTTCACTCTTTCCTTCCTTCCTCAGTTCCTACTTTTGATTGCTGTGCTATTACTTGCTTCTCAGACACCTGTGAGAATTTAGCCATTTGACCACACAGTCTTGGAATGGTACTACTCTTTTGGGGCCTCATTCCCTCTTCTGTGAAATAAAAAAATTAGATTACAGTCAGATTAATTGTGTGGGTTATATGGTCTTACTGTATTCAATTATGCCATCATCAGACATAATATTTAAATGAATGAGGATAGATTCCATAAAATATTATTTAGGAAAGCTAGACATTGGGCCAGATATAGGCTGTAAGCCATAGTTAGCCAAATCACAGAGTACACTATAACCTCTGAGCCTCCTTCTAGTGCTAAGATTCTTTGAGCCATGTCTAGTCCTAATATAAACGGGCTAAAGTTCTGCATTACAGAAGCTCTTCAGAAGACATTACCCTAGTTAATTATCATTAATTGTGATTTATTCTATTGAACATTTCCTGGAGTATACCATGATCTCTGAGTCTCCTTCCAGTGCTACAATTCTATAAGAATATAAAAAACGTAATTAATATTCCTAACATCAAAAGGCTGAAGTGCTTCTTTAATGATTCTCTTGGTAAGGTACCACTTAAGGTGATACTTAAGGTATCACCTTTCATCAATTTTCTCTATATTTCTTTTGATAGGACAAATTACAGATGATATGAAACGTGAAGTTTTTGCTTCTTGATGTATTAGATATGGCAGAACATTTAATATGTAGGCACTCCAGAGTGTTGGTTGGATGATTAATTAATATTAGATATACATAATAACTTGCAATATTTTATGCAAAAACAATCTTTCCAAAATCTACATCTGCTTCTCAAATCTATGATAGAATTTGTATTTTCTTGGCAGAACATACCAATAAATGAACTCAATCTTAGAGTTAGTGAACTTTGGTTTGATTTATGTTTTACTTAAGTAGAAAATAAATTTTGGGGTGCAAGGAATGCTCTCATTTCTCTTTTCTTTCCTGTGAAGTCTATTTCCATTCATCTTTGATCTAGCATTAATTATCACTTTTTGATAGCTCCTTATCATTTTCAACACTGCCACACTCACTAGGCATGAACAGCTTTTAAAATGAAGTTTCTAAGCATCTCTGGTAGAATATTCATAAGGAAATAAAAGACTGAATATCTCTGCCTCATTCTTACTGCAGTTATCTTTAAAATCTTTATGCACAGGGAGCTGAGATTCTATCTTCAGTCTTACCTCTGAAAGCAAAATATTATGTCCAGAGTATTATATTATTGTTATTGACCCAAAGCCTGTCTCTTTATACTTATTTCCTATGTAACATTAATTTCCTTAATAAAAAGTGTTGCGGTTTGACATCAAGCTCTCTGGTGTATTTCTTCCCTATTTACTCCAAAATTTCCTGTTCAGTTAGACTCTACTACATAAATTTTCTTTATGTGTACATTATCTATAGACTTTGTGTTTATCTGTTTGAGTCTATATTTGCTAATACAGAATTGGCCTACAAAGAAAACATAAATTGAAATTCTTGTTTTCAAGTCTATTGGGCATGTGCTAGGACCCCAGAAATAGCATATTTTCAGAGACATTGCAACAGTTTTGTCTGGGTGATTCTGCTACAAAGTGATATACCTACTGTAGAAATAAAATAAAACTTTTTTTCCCTTATTCTTACAACTTCAGATTCTTGGATGTGAGATTTACTGTAAGGATCTCAATACTTAAGCAATGTGATTTTGATACATAAGTTGGAAAAAATAATTATTCTCATTACAAAAGAATTTTTCACTGTGCAGAATGTCTCTTTCTGAATTTCTTTTAACAGTCAACTTTCCTTGGTTCTTTGATGAATTCCCTTAGCTGAATTCCTTGTCAGTGATCCTGAAATGCCTCCATTTAAAGGTTAATATGTAAAACCACCACCACTAGAAAGAACTCAACAGAAGGTGAAGCAAATTTTTAATTTCAGTCTTTGGCAATGTTAAGACATCCTGATTGTCAGGAACATGTCTCTGTGCAAGGTAAAGTTCACCTCAACTACTGCACATTAGACAGACCTACTAATTTCACCTTGAAACTTTGGGTAGCCCTTGATGCTTTCTTCTCCTTTCTTGCCCATGTAAACTAATCAACAAATTCCATCACTTTTATTTCCTAAGTATTTCTTAAATGTTTGGCTTTTTCTTCATTCACATTGCCAACATACTTTAATTTACCAGTTCAATATCTATTTAGAGTCAAATGTTGAGAGTCACTATTCTAGTGTTGGGAATAAAGCTGTCAAAAGAATAAACAATATTTGCTATAAGGGTTTTATAGTCTTAAGCAGAACTTCTTTACTTTTTGCTTGAACTACATATTCCTCCTTTGCTTCTATTCTCCCCTTCCCCAAATCCATGCTTCACACTAATACCAGAGTTGCCCTTCTCAAAGCACTTCTGGATTGTGTTCCATCCCATAGCTGGGTGACTCTTACTCACAAGATTGTAAGCTCTGAGCTTGGTGGCCCTGGATGTTCTTTCCAGTTGAGTTACACAGCTCTTCTCACTTCACTTCCTGCTTCTGCCATTGTTGCTCCACACAGGACCAAGTGCTGCTCCTAAAACATTCTGAGATGGGGTTTTGCATGCCTCTCTTATGACTTTGCACCTATCATTCCTCAAATTCTACACTCCCATTTCAATCCAAAAAGCTTCTACTCAGATCTGTGAAGGAAGTTATCTTTGCCATCAGCACAGTTCGTATATTCATCTACACCTGTGGACATTTATAAAACATGCTTGTGTGAATTCTAATTATTTGTATTTGTGTTTATTTTCTATTTCCCAGCATCACTCTCATGAGATACTCTGCTTCTTGAAGGGAAAATATGTATCTTTTCTGGAATAAATTATACTTTGTTGAATAAAGGCAGAAATTAATGGATAAAATTCATAAGACATTCTGTGTTCCCTTCTAAGGGATATGTATGGGAATGTAAATATTATTTCAATAAAATTTTATCTTCAGCTATCTCTTATGTTTAATCTTACTATCACCGGGTATATGGGCCTCAATGGTAAAATCTACAAAAATCAAAGGGGAGAAAAATCTATCTTTTAAAATCTCACCCCAATTAATTATTCTGTTCTGATCATTTTACTATCTAGACATAGCTTAAAATGGGATTTTAAGAAGTTTAGTATCACTTAATGTTGTTGTCTAAAAATGTCTCTTTTAAAGGGAATGGGCATAAAAACATCAATAACCTTAGAAATACAAAACCTTATATCATTCTTTTTAGGTACTGTAAGGCTTTACTTGAGGAACTTCAAGGAAAAGTCTTTCCTTAAAGGCTTTTCATATTATAAAATAGAATTCTGTTTTTTAGGTATTCAAAAGTGAGGAGCAAGATAAAACCTGATGGACACAGGCACTGAGGTGATGTACCTGCATCTAAGTGCAGGGGGAAAAGAGGGCCAGAAGACACTCCTGGAATGTGGTACATGGGCTAAGACCTGCCCAGATTTTTTTCAAAACCAGCTTTTCCCAAAGCGTTCCTCAATTTTGAGAGAAAGGATATATTAATAAATCTTGAATAGTTGAAAACATTGAACTTGATGAGGTAGAAAAAATTTAAAAAAATAGTATAAAATTCAAATTAATTGGATTCCCTTCAGGCAAGAAAAGTCAGTGTTAAGATCTCTCAAGCTTGTGAACCTACTTAGCAAGGTTATGGAAATAATCTCAGTCAAATAAGGTGCTAGTCTATCTGAACTCGTTTGTATACAATTCTTAAAATTAGTAGGTATATATAAAGAGAAATAGTTATTTTTTATATCGAATATAAATGTAACAAAAAAAATTATGTCCACAAAGATAGTCATTGATTTAAAAGTGGAGATTGGGGAAATATATGTGTATTTCTAGAATTTTCAGCCCAATGGTATAAATGTCAGTAAAAGTCCACAATTCAGAAACATACATAAGTATATTAAGAAAAAATGTTTTCCACAGATTAAGAAAATATAAATTTTCTTCTAAAGTGAATAAGCAATCTTGTTTTGCACTAGTCAACCATATTTGAATAAAGGTTTGAACCACATAAATTTTTCTATAATACCAAAAGGAAATCATTTAGGACAAAGTGACTTTTCCTAGTCTTTCAGAGCATGGGATATTTAGAAAACCATCCACAGGTTTATTTCTTTACAACACCCCAATGTAATTCTGAGATACTTGTTTACCATCTTAGGAACTGTCTTCAGAAGATGAGAGACAGAAGTGATAGTCGAGGGTCGTAGTGCAAATGTTAAACTCTGTGATGAATGGATCTTGCTTGTCATTTCACCCAGATACTATAACATAGGTGAACTGAACAATGTCTTCTATAGTGATATTTTTTTCTGTTTGTGGTATGTTTTTCCTATTTGAATTTTGCATAATGGTTAACACTCTTTTTTTTAAATGTTTCTTTTAAAAGCAAATCTCTAAAACTATTAAATTCATTCAACTGCCTTACTTTCCTTTTCTTCTCTCACTTCTAGTTGAATATTTGACTAACTTATTTTGTTGTCCATTTTGAAAAGGTTTATAATAATCTGAATCCTGATGTTCTTTCTTAGTTTAAAATGAGTGTATTGTTCAATAAATGCTGGTGAGAATACAAGAAAAAGGGAACCCACATGGTCATTGGGATGTAAATTATTACAGCTCCTATGGAAAGTGGTATGGTGATTATTTTAAAAACAAAAAAAAAATGAAAGTACTGTATGCTATACACTCCTCAGAATCTATCCAAAAGAATTGAAGAATTATTTTGAAATATATGCATTCCCATGTTATAGCAACAATATCCATAATAATCAATTTATGGAACCCATATAGGTGTTCATCAACAGATGAATGGTTAAAGAAAACGTGGTATGTATAAAAAAGAATTATTATTCTGCCATAAAAAAACAAGATTATGTGATTTTCAGGGAAATGGACAGAACTTGAGAGCATTATGTTAAGGGAAATAAGCAAGACTCAGAGAAGTGTGTATGTTTTCTTTTGTTGATGAAAGCTAGAGAGAAAAAAAAAGTGGAGGGATTTTGTGAAAATAGAAGGAAAACCAGTAGAATAGAGCAAGAAAATTGGAGAGGCAGGAGGAGAGAGAAAGGGGGAAATACTGGGGAATAGAATTGCCCAAATTGTCATAGGCATGCACAAATATGACATAACAAAACTCACTATTTTGCATAAATTATATGCATGAATAAAAAGTTTTAAAAATAAAAATTATTTTAAAAATAAATTAGTTTTATAAGCACTTTAAAGTTATAATAAACATGCTTCTGGAAAAGAGTTGATAGATTTGTAAGATAGGAATTATTGCAGTATTTTACATCATCAAAAATATTTTTAGATAATCACAATGAATTATATGGAAACATAATGAATATGTTGGCATGTGGAAAGAAGTTCATATTTCTTAAAAGCCCCTGAACTAAGACAATTTATTTCACATAGAACTTATTTATTAATCCTAAAATTAAAAAAAAAATTACACAAGTATGTTACAAAATACTTCTTCCCCTTTGTGATGAAATGTTTTGTTTAATTTGTTGATAGAGGAATTATGTCTGGTTTTCATGTTGCTGAATCTTAAGCCCATATGATATTGTGACTCTTCATCCCTTAAATATTATCTCAATATTTTTTAGGGTCCCTGGGATTATATCAAATGGTTATATTTGTAAATGCAGCACTTATTCTATGGTATATTTTTCTTGTTCATTTTTTTTCCTCTTTCCTCTATTAAATACTATTTTGTCCTCTTGTACTTCACTCTCGGTACACTAGAGTTCAAGAAGTTTGAACAGTCTTACAAGGAGGGAAAGAAACATTGATCACTTTTGGTTTATCCTTTATTTGAGTGTTATTAAAAGTGTTCCACAAAATACAGTATTTAGTGAAATAGCTCTTTTATTTTCTAATGACAAGTCTTTGAGTCCTTTCCCAAGTCCTACCTTAGTCAAGTCCAATGTGGGAGCTGAGCTTGGACAGCTCTGAGTGATAGACAAGAAATTGGAGTCTCAGTTGCTATTCTTCCCTTTAGACCAAGGCTTCATAACTGGGCCAAGCTTGTCTTGCTTGGATAGCTGTTTCTTAATTGAGAGATCTTTCTTAGTAGGAGTCTTCATAGTGGTTTAAGCAGGACTTTCCATAACTTCTTACCGTTTTTGTTGGAATCTCAGATAATATGAGGTCTCTGCCCTGTGTGTATAATCTCAGCACTGAATGATTCTGTAGATGGTTCTGATTTAGCCTTGGATTTTATATTTTATGCAAATGGCTTTGTATGAGATCACCTGGAAAGATCATCCAGATCATCTGAAAAGAAAGTTTGACTAGTAAAGATCTTGGAAATTATATTGAAAGTTGTTTTATAAATAAATAGAAAATAAGTAATTGAAGATTTCAGATGTGGTCTACTAATTCAAATAGGCAATGGGCTTTGAACATTTGGGGGCACTTATATTATGATTGATCAATTTTTTTCCAGTGGTAATGAGTTTTTAAAGAAAAGTTGCAAAAATGTAAATCACTTATAAAACTATGAATTGGTTTTGAAAATTGAACCAAACCCGACTTACACAAGCTGCCCAGAACATTTTGAACAGTGTAGTAAAGCACAAAAAGAAATGTGATCAGTGCAGTTACCACTCTGTATCAGAAACAAGACAAAAGAAATTTGTGCAAAGTTTGTCTTTAGAGTTTTCCCATCCTATCACTTTTTTGTCTATTTTGCTTTTATGATAAAGGATTCAGAAGACCTCCTGTCATCTTTAGAAAGTAACTTTTTGCTATAATACCATCTTTCTATTCCAAATTCCATCAAAGACATACTTCAGCAAACTGACATATTGAAAAATACATTTTAAGTGTATCTCTTTTTTTATTGGTTGTTCAAAACATTACAAAGCTCTTGACATATCATATTTCATACATTAGATTCAAGTTGGTTATGAACTCCCAATTTTACCCCAAATACAGATTGCATAATCACATCGGTTACACATCCACATTTTTACATAATGCCCTATTAGTAACTGTTGTATTCTGCTACCTTTCCTATCCTCTACTATCCCCCCTCCCCTCCCCTCCCATCTTCACTCTCTACCCCATCTACTGTAATTCATTTCTCTCCTTGTTTATTTTCCCTAGGAATGGTTGTAGTGTAATGGTGGGTCATAGTTTAGTGCAAAGGAACTCTGATGATGGGATTTGGGATATTAAGAATAGGTAATGAGATGACAAATGGCAGAATTAATTATATTCTCACAATACTTCAAACTCCATGAAAGTGGTACTCAATGTGCTTTCTCTATTAAAACCAGTGTTGTTTAGGACATACTGCAGTTGGAGATTACATAAGGAAAAGAGCAATATAATATGTTAACAAGAACATTGGGTTCCTGGCCCAACATTTCCTACTATGTGATTTTGGACAAATGTCCATTAACTCTGTTAATAGAATTAAATATTAAAAGTTTAGGTTCCTTATGAACTGTTATATGCTACACTGACAATGGACCAGTACTGTCAGGCATGAAGGGAAGGTACATCCCAGTAACTTGGGAAGTTAATGCAGAAGGATCCCAAGTTGAGCCAGCTTAGCAAAAAACACTTTTTCAAAATAAAAAGGATCAGTGGTAAAGCACCCAAGTTCAATTCCCAGTACCTGGAAAAAACAAAAAGGAAATGAATTAATACTGGAAACATAAGTTTCAATAGTCACACATATATACTGATGGATATATAAATTTGGCATATTACCAGTTAATTAAAGAATACATGAATATAAATATTTTATATAAAGTTCCTAATCTACAATTATCTACATTTCCATTATGATTTTCATCAGTAGTGTTGAAGATTTCTTTTTGTTTATTTCTTTTAGGATAGCATTTCAGAGGGCTAGATAGAGAGGGGGCAATATTTAAGTACTTGAAAATCACTGTACCCCATTGCCTTAGGACATCTCTCTTTTGGTCAATGAATTATATTTCAAAGTATTTGGATATAGATGAATCTTCTATGTGCACATAAATGATGTTATAATAAAGAGGAAAGTTATACAAAGACTTTCCATAAGGCAATGATAACATCTTCATTTAAAACAGAGTGGGGCAAATGAAAGTTAAATGACAATAAACTGCATACAAAGAAAACATTCATAACAACACTAATGCCTATTATTATTATTTGTAGATGGGGCATACTGAGAGGAGCACAACAGAAGAAAGAAAAATTTTGGGTATGTAACTTTTATTAATTGAATTTCTGCTGTGAAGTGTAGACTGTTGGGTCCCTCTGCTCTCTGCTTTGTATTATATAGTCACAGCCTAATCTCTGTTCTGTTTTTCATAACTTTGGAGTCTTCTCTAGCACAAAGTTCACTGCAGTCATCTACACTATAATGAGGGTTTTCCTCAACTCTTCTTATTTCAAATCGTACAAGAAGAATCAATATTTTGTTTTCAAATTGAAAATCATTAGGACAATTCTTTGTTCATTGTAATATATGTTAAAATAATGCTTAAGCTTTTTCATATATGCATATGCATATGCCAATCAACTTGATTTTTTATATTATATCATATATAGTATATAGTACGATATATCCATATATATTTTCTAGAAGTTAAAAAAATATTTTGCTAATTATAACACACACTTATATTTTTATTAAGGAATAACCAATCTCTAGCCTCAAAAATAGCATAAAATATAGGTAAGAAGTAACTTGAAAAATATTGGAATGTGATACTGCAAGCATTCATTTAATTATGAATTTGGACAATTTTCTCAAGTCTTTATTTACTTTCATTGCAGAAATAGTATAAAGTCTAAGTAATGTTACTTGTCAATAGCTGCAAGTGTAATTCTCTAACAACTTGTAATACACAGTACAAAGTGTGTTGTAGCTTACAAAACACTAGGTATCAGTATGCATACTCACCAGAATAACTTGGTAGATTTCATAATAAAGTAATTTCTATAATTAATCCCTTAAGTATGTGACCATACCTTACAATTGTCTGGTTGATATATAAAGTTATTATGTTTTAAGTATAAAGATTCTTTAAACAAAAACTGAGATTTTAAAAATATTTTTCTCACTAAAATAAAACTTTTAGTAGATAACAATTAATGTCTAATGGTTAATATAAATGATTATAAAAAAGATACAATATTTGACTAATGTATCGTCTGACAATTTCTAACCAGACCCTATAGGTGTTGTATATGTACCCCACCCGCCACTACACATCTGTGTTCATGCTCACTGTGATTTATATATTACATACCTACACACCGCCCTTTTCAATCATTTTTTTGTGGCTACTATCAATTCTGAAGTACTATTTATCAAGCATTTTTCAAAGAAAACTTTACTTCATGGGGTGAAAGCAGGATTTCCTTCTGCTGTGATTCTTTTGGGTAAATTGTTGAATGTAAGTTGCAGGAATATAAAAATCAGACAGAAATTTGCAATAAGTTTTTACATCGCACATTTTGGCTGGATTCTTCCTCTATTACACTGTATACTCATGTATACTCATCTTGGATTAGGGGCATGTTTGCCTAATTCAGCAATGTATCCCAAGGGCAAAATTAGGGTGACACACAGTGAGAATATGAACAATAGTCATTGAGTGAGTGAATAGTTTTGTGCACTTGGGAAAAGTTAGTCCATTCATTAATGTAATCTTAGTTTATTGTAAAACTTAAGAGTGATTTAATGAAAATATGAAATCTTTAAGTTTTATAGAACTGTTGTATAAAAAAGTTGTAAAATGTCTGAGATGTTATCCTACATGTACACACACACACACACACACACACACACACACACACACACAGAACACCTGGATCAGAAGCAAAGCATTTGTAATTGATAGTAGAACCAGATCAGTAGGAAGAAGAGCATCACAGCATTGCATTGTGGGTACCCACACAATAGTCATGTAAGTGATGTGATGAGAGCCGATGAAAGTACTATATGAAGCTAGCAGTATGTGTCCTGTAACTGAGGGACAG
Organism: Urocitellus parryii; assembly: GCF_045843805.1. NCBI lineage: Eukaryota > Metazoa > Chordata > Mammalia > Rodentia > Sciuridae > Urocitellus > Urocitellus parryii. The sequence goes on from NW_027553860.1 coordinate 16,429, forward strand.
AGAACAATGGATTATCTCCAGTTGTATACTGAAGAAAGATAGTTTCCTCCTTTCCCAAAGTAAAAGAACAAAACGTTTATTCTATTAAGATGTGATGGAAAGGATCCTGTGTTCTCACCCTCACCTTTAGAAACATAAATATGTCTTTCTGAGAGCTAGATAAACTCCAGATAATGTGTGCAAATACTGGGTTTCCTCCCTTCTGACATGTAAATACTGAGGGAGATAATGTTCCAGTACTTCTGGCACCTTGGGGCTTAATTTAGGACCTTGTTTGTGCTCACTTTAGCTCTCTAGAGGAGATAAGGAGTTTCAATATCTCTTCAGATCAGATTAGTTAACTAGACAAATGGCTCTAGATTTAATTCCCCTGGCATGCAGAGAGTAAATATTTCTAAGACAAGTGAAAGCAAACATTCCTTATTTTTATATTATATACATTTTGTTTGTCATGATTCTAGGACTTTTTGCAAGAGCACTAAGAAACTCAGGCAAGTTTTATTTTCCCACTTATACACAAATGTTTCAAAATATTTACAAATAGACCTACAAAATAGGCTTTTTATTATAATACAATAATTGGATGGTTTCTATTGCTGAATAAAATATAATAAATAACAACAAGCTATAAATTCCACTAAATAGGAAGATAATAACAGCATAGTTTTCCAAACTTGTGTTTTAAAAGAAATGAGAGATATGAATCTGGAGTTTTTCTGTCTTGGGAGAGTTTAGTAGGTCGGGGCTTAAGCTGAGAATTGGGTTTGTAACAGGCTGAGAAAACTTCTAAGAGAAAGAAAATCCAGCTGGATGGGAATCCAGAGGAACCCCAAACACACAGCCATTTCTTCCCATAGACTATTTACTGAGAGAATAGAGTGAGGAGCTAAGGAGAAGGAATGGAAAGGCAGGGAGAAATCTCCTGCAGCATCTCAGAGCCTGGGAACAGATTTACCGGAAGAACCTAGAAAAAAACATACTTATAAAACATTTAAAACCAACTATGGACAAAAGCTTCTCTCCTGTCCTAACCTCATTGAATTCCTGATGATACAGATATGGTGATTTATCCCTTGAAATATGTACCTGGAAGAAAATGCTAGCCTTCTTTTCATTAATAATAATAATAATAATAATAATAATAATAATAATTTAAAAGCAGTCTTTAAGCTGTCATAAATATTCTAGTATAAATTTTAAAATTATGAGACAAATGAAGAAGAAAAATGTGACCAATGTTGAAGATTAAAAACAATCAAAAGTAATAGATGATATTTGTGATGTTTTGATGTGGGCTTTAAAATAATAACATAATAAAAAATTAAGGGAAATATAAATGAAAAGATAGAGACGTTGATCAATAAAAAATTAAATCAAATAAATTCTTTGTCAGTGGCGCATGCCAGTAATCTACAGTGACTCAGGGGGCTAAGGTAGGAAGATTGCGAGTTGAAAACCAGCCTCAGCAATTAGGGAGGACTTAAGTAATTTAGTGAGATCCTGTCTCAAAAGTTAAAAAGGGCTGGGGATGTGATTCAGAGGTTAAGCACTCCTGGGTTCAATTCTTGGTACCAAAATTAATTAATTAATTAATTAAATTTAAATGAATTCTTGAATTTGTGAATGTCATGTTCCATAGTATGGGTTAAATAGCAGAGAGAATTAATGCTCCTAAATAAGGTTCAATGAGATATAACCATACTATATTAAACAGAAGAAAATGTAATACAATGAAGAACAAAATAAATCCAGAACAATGTGAAAATATAGGTTGGACGCAATCAAATTCTTTAAAATGGCATATAATTATAGTCCCAGAAGGACAATACAAAGAAGGAGACAGAATTAATATTTGAATCCCTACTAGCAAAGTTTTTTTTTAAAACCAAAGATATCACACAAAGGATTCAAGAAGCTCCATAAACTCCAAGCAAGAGAAGTAAAGAAAATTGTGCTCCAAAATGTCTCAATCAAATATTTCAAAATAAAGATAAAGAGTAAAAATTTAAAATATCCCAATTTAAAAAATATAATGCTTTACCTTTCAAAAAGCAACCTTAACCTGTAATCCCAGCAGCTCGGGAAGCTGAAGCAGGAGGATTGCAAGTTCAAAGCCAGCCTCAGCAAAAGCTAGGCCCTAAGTGACTCAGTGAAACTCTGTCTCTAAATAAAATACAACATAGGGCTGAGGATGTGGCTCAGTGGTCCATGGCCCTGAGTTCAATCTTTAAACAACAACAACAACAACAACAACAAAACCTTAGAAATGATAAGGGACATTTCAACAGGAAAAAAAAAACAAACAAACAATATGACCAGGCTGAAGTACATCAATGACAATGATGATGATAATGATGATGAAGTTATACCTGTCTTCCTAGAATTTTATATCTGGTGACAGTTTTCTTCAACATAAAATCAAAATTAAAACATTTAGAAACAAAAGCTGAAATAACAGTTTCAAAAATTACAAATCAAAACTTACAGAACAAAAGTGAAATAGATACAATATTTTAACACACTCAGTCTCTCATAGAAAAAGCAACTAATATCTAAATAAAGATATAGAAGATTGGAAAAATAATTAGATATTTTATGTAAACAGAAACCTCAACAGAGTTTTTCTCTTAAAGTGTACTTTAAATATTTGCCAATATTGACCATGTGCTAGGCTATAAGGCAAGTTTGATTAATTAAAATATTGAAATTTTACAGAGCATGCCATGTCAAACTTTGTTATTTAGCTAAAGCATTATGAAATTTAATAGAAATATGTGTGTGTTAGAAAAGAAGAAATATTCACATTGGTGTATTTTAAAAAAAGAGATTTAAATATTGATTTTATAAGCTAAAACAAATTCAAGATAGAATGAAAGACATAATAAAGTTAAGAATAGACATTCATGAGAAAGAAAGCAGACATGTAATACAGAAAATCAACAAAATAGGGTTGATTCTTTGAAAAGATTAAATTCTTAGGAAAACTAAAAACGAAACAGAGAGAAATCAAATTAACCCAGAGATGGAAAAAAGTACTACTATATACTCATAAATAGTAAGTAGATAATAAGAAGATATTATGAAACAGTTATGATGATCTCTTTGAAAATATAAATAAAATTGCTCACTAAATTCTTTGGAAAACAACGTATCAAAATTTTACGAAATTAAAATAGAAAGCATTAACAATTATGGGTTGATGTAAAAAAAGACTCCATTCTATCTAACAATCATGTAAATAAACTCAGACTCAACATACTTTACTGGCAAATTTTTCCATACATCTGGAAACAAATAAAACCAATTTTATATCTAGAGCAACAGAAAATAAGGAAGAGTCCCTGACTCTTTTTATGAACCAGCATAACACCAATATCAAACTTGAAAAGGACAGTGCAAAAGAGGAAAATTACAAGTTGATATTTCTTAGGAGCACAGAATTGCAAACAAAATACTGCACTGAGAAAAATATTAAAAGAATACTATGTTTTGTCAAATGAGATTTATCTATAGAATGCAAAGATAGCTTTAAATATTGAAATTTATATATATGACCACATAATCACAAAGAGGGGCAAAGACATATTTATCATAATTGATGCATACAATGAATTAATAATAAAAGTCAGCACTTTAATTAGTTTTCTATTGTTTAAAGAATGATCACAGATATAGAAGCTTGCAATATCATGCATTTATCATCCCAGAGATCCATGGGTCAGAAGTCCAGTCAACTTAGCTGGGTCTTGTACTCAGAGTGTTACAAGGGTAAAATCAGAGTGTTGACTGGGGGCTTTTTCCATCTGGAGCTTGAGGTCCACTTCTAAGCTACACGTTATAGGTAGAATCCAGTTCTTATGGTAATGGGATCAAGACCTCATTTACTTGCTGGCTGAGACTACTCTAGGATTTTAGCCAATTGAAAATAGAATGGAACTTCCTTTATCTTATAGTCTATAAAAACTCTACAAACTAATATCACAATTAATTATAAAACACTAAATGCTTTTATCATTGCAAAGTAAAGTATGGACATTATTATCACCTCCATCAGTATTTCACTGGAGTTTCAACCTAATGGAATTAAGCAAGGAAAAGAAATAAAGGAAAAGTTTGATGAGAAATATAACTGACATTATTTGCAGATGATATGATTATATATGTGAAAAATGCAAAAATAATATAGAAATAAATTATTGGGAATAAGAAGCATATTTAGAAAGGTTTCTGGATATTAGGTAAATACATAAAAATAAATTTTATTTTTCTATAGTAGCAAGAAACAATTGTAAATCAAAATAAAAAAAAATAAACACTATCTAAAATTACATAACTACTTAAAATTCTAGGAAATACTCGAATGAAATTTGTCTAAGATTTTTACTCTGTTGAGAGAAATAAAAAAAAGACTAGGGTAGATAGAAGGAAGACACCATGTTCATAATTGAGAGTTCTATATTAACATGTTCCTTTTCACCAAGTCATCTATAAATTTAAAGAAATCTTAACCTAAGTTGACCTCAGTGAAGATGAATAAAGTTGGAAGATTTAGACTACCAGAATTCAAGGTTTAATGTAAAACCTCAGTAATTAAGAAGACATTCTATCAACACATTAGTAGAGAAACGGGCTGATGTAATAAAATAAATAATGCAGATTTGAAGCACAAAATATAGTCACTTCTTTAACAACAAACACCATTGTATCTCAAATGAGAAAAGAGATAATTTTTAGTAAATAATGCTGGTACAGGAATCTGCAAGATATTTGTTGGTACACAGTTTGCCAGCTGGTAAATACATTACGCTTTTAGGTCACACATAGTCTCTGTCACATATTTGACTTTAAAAAAATATATACTCTTTAAAATATAAATAAATGAAAATTATTCTTAGCTCATGAGGTATACTGAAACAGGCCACTGGCCAGGTTGACCTATGAGCCAACTTAACCCATGCCTTTCTACAGAAATTTTATATATGTGAAAGAAACTAACCAGTTTTCCTACTTTAGAATATGTACTGAAAAACAATTTGGGGTGGATAATATTACCTAAATGGTTTTGCAAATTAATAAAGTCTCTCAAAGGAAACATAGGCAAATACATTAATGGTATTTATTAGACAATCCTCTCACAAACTGGACACAAAATGAATTAACTTTATAAAAAAGGGTTATCAGACTTTATCAAAATAAGAACACCTATTCCAAATACAGAATTTTGAAATAGAAAAGGTAAGCATAGACAAGAGAAAATCTGTATGTCCACTTACCTACCTACCTAGAAAGATATCCAGCAAGAATTCACATATAGAATATATGGAAATTCTTACAAGTATGTAGGAAGATCCAAAAGAATTAAATAGAAATTAGACAAAAGTTCTGAACAGGAATTTTATAAAAGAGGAAATCCAAATGGCCAACATATGAAAAGATGGTCAACTTTATTAGTTACCAGGGAAATGCCAATGAAAAACACAGATATCTCTATACAAACACTACATTGGTAAAATTTAAAAGATTGATAATACCAAGTGTGAGGGTAGAGCATAACAAGAACTCACATACTATTGATGAATATGAAGATGGTGTATTTATATTTATTGTTTATCAATAGGAGAAAGGATAAGAAATCTGTGATACAGTCACATAATGAAAATATACAACAATGAAATGAATGAAATGCGTGGACATTCCAAAATATGGATGAATCTCAGAGACATTTTTGAGGCATAAAAGAGTACATACTGCATTATTCAGTACTATAAAGACCAAGGAGAGGTACAAGTGATAGGAAGGAGGAGGGTAGATGATGATAGGAAGGTAACATGGTAGACCTGGGCACTATAAACTATTTATATCTTGACATGAGTGGAGATTACACAGGCATAAACTTCATGAACATGGGTATGAATTCACTAAACTGTACACTCGAGATTAATGCACTTCATACATGTGACTACACTACAACTCAGTGCAAAAGTGTTTATAATGAAATACAAATTCAGGCTTTTGAAAGAAATGAACAAAACAGTTAAGTAAAGGGAAGAGATGAGAGTATGAAGGATAAGATGAATAAATGAAATATATGTCTTGAGATGCCTTTTATTAGTGCTAAATTACAAAGTCACATTCTTTATCATTATGTTTACTTTTTTGCAAATCCATGGCTAGCTCTCAGTAGCACAAAATTGCTTAAAAAAACCTTCTGATACCCTTCCCAGACTCGCCAAAGACGTAATGATAAATTTTGGATGTCAATAATCTCCAGTTTCAAGAATTGAATAATCTTAATATTCTTAAAATTTTATCTTAGGTTGTGACTATTTTTATTTTACTTCCTGGCCTTTGGAAATATGTATATTGGTACTGACTAGAAAATATGGAAATTGTAATTTAGTTTAATTCATTGTTGCTAAAGCTCTCACACACTTTGATGTTGTCCCATTTCCAGCTATTCAAAGTCCATTTCATCTTTGAAGTGGTAAATTGAATTCATAATTTTAGACACATCTTTGCGAGTGTTCCATAAGGTGTCAGGGCTGATTAAGGAGGCAAAGAGTCAAATCTTAAAAAAGAAATATTGATGGTAATCTGCTCTTTCTTAAAGCAAATTTTGTCATGACAATTTTTGAAGTTGAATGGATCTGTCCTCTCTTGTGTGGTAAGAAATAGAGAAAGCTCAAAGCACCAGCATATGCCTTGAAAATATCAGTGTAGATTGTGCCCTAGACCATTATTCCATTTTAGGCCTAGTGCAAAGTGAATATGAGTCAGTGTGGCAGCTGTTGTAAAGTCTCTGATTTACTGGGCTTGTCTGTTTCATTAAGCTATGGTCAGCTAACTCCCTCTGGTACGTTTCTTTGGCCTCCATGATATTCTCCATAATGTCTTGGCTCCAACATGTACTTATTCACTCAAGCTTTAAATCCACGAGATATTTTGGACCTATCCCAACTCTCTAACCATCATCATAGTTTAAAAAGAAAAAGAATAAAAGAAAAAAATGCTAATTCCTTTTGATTTTACCTTCTGAAGTTTTCTCAAATACTTTCTCTATTTTCCCTGCCCCAATTTGCTTACCCATCTGAAGCATTATAGGCATTTGCAAGCTAGTCTCCCTGCTCTGTCTCTCTCTTAAATCCATCTACCTCATATCATATAGGACAATGTAGTAAAAACATAAATTGCCCATCTTCCTCCTCTGTTGGGGAGAACTCATGACTTCACATCATCTTTACCACTGTCTCTGAGTATCAATGTCCTTACCTCCCCTTTTTGCCTCATAACTGACTTCCGCCTTAGGATCTAATTATAACAAGCTCATTACCTCAATTCACTACTTCATGCTGCTTCATGCTTTTGTACTTGTGTTTTTATTGGTTCCCTTCCCCAGAACCTCCCTTTCTCCTTTTTTAATCTGGTGAATTTATGTTTAGGCTTTACTGTGCATCTCAAGTGGCAATTCTTCCACAAGGATTTTCTGAACTATCTAAATAATTGAGATGTATTTACACTGATTTCCATAGCACTTAATGCTCATTTCTTCCTTACCACTAGCCTTATGTTGCCCATCCTTTATCAGATTATAAACTCTCTGAACACAGAATCATATTTCTTTGGTCTTCCAGTGCCTAGTACATGATTGTGGAGACTTCTGTATCTATAGTTTGTGTGTCATCCTCTGATGTAGCATTTCAAACTCTCAAGCATGTGTTAAGTCACACCAGCTCTAGATTCTGCCAACTTACACACATATGCCCATATTGATAAAGCGTAAGTAATAAAACTGATTATTATTTTGGCAACATTTAGGTTCTTAGCTATTATCATCTATAATGCCAAAGGCAGTTAAAGATACATATGAGTTTCCTGTGTTTTTATAGATAGAATTTAAAGATACCAAGGTAATAAACTCACCATTCTCAATTTTTGTTTTTCTTTAGATTGCTGCCAATTCCTGGGGAAAGTCATGGGGAGAGAATGGCTATTTTAGGATTCTTCATGGAGTAAATGAATCTGACATTGAAAAGTTGATCATCGCAGCTTGGGGCCAACTGACAAGTTCAGATGAACCATAACATATTAAATTTCCATAAGGCCATGCATTTAAGTAACTTCTTAAATTGAAGTTTCACAATGTGGAACTTTGTGTCTTCACCCTATATATATATAATTTTGCCTGTTTGCTTGCTTTACCTCAGGCTCTATACTTTTGCTTTCTTTATATTACTGAGTATATGAAAACATTAATAAAGGCAGCAGCGTGGCTAATTGCCTTTAAAGTTCTTAGGTTGTCTTTATTCTTCTCTCATGATAATGTCCCTTTGTCTTTATAAGCAAGATGATTAGATCTGTCTTAAAAGTCATTGCACTCATTTACAAAGACGATGTGGCTGCTTTCCTGGACCAAAGAAGATTTCAGACAACAAAAAGCAAATTGGAAACTCATCAATATGTCATATCTATGACTTTCCTTTTTTCAACTAAATAAGCCTTTCTTAATCCAAACTTGATTATGTTTTGCTGATAGCAATGGAAATAGATTATTATTTGTTTCTATCAATAAGCTAACATCTTGTTTCTCTTCGTTTACCTAAACGTGCAATCTAGTCACAAGAGAAAAGAAACCATGCACAGAAAATAGCTACTATTCACAGTCCTATGGAGTGGTCTCCAAGGTAGAGAAGATATTGAGTAAGGAAATAGAAGCACAGTGTGGACACACATACACCCTTACTTTTGGAAGCAAGTATACTTTGCGCAGCTTATTAAAATTAGCTGTAAAACTATATTTAGAAAGACAACATATTTACCCTGAAAACAGCAACATGATACCATGACTCAGAAAAATAAATACACTTTTATCACAAGTGTTTCACAGTTCACTGCTTGAGATTTTTAAAAGTAAGCTAAATTGGCACTAATTTGCATCTAATTGTGATTTTATTTCTCTATAGTTAGACAAGCAAAAATAGCAACAAACAAAAACATAATAATGGTTAGGAAAGGATATAATCTCTTAATAATTCACTGCCATCTAAATGGCAAACTAGTAAATAAAGAAGTAAGGCTGGTCTGTAAGTGAGCACAACCATTTGTAGTCAATGGCAGTACAATCAAGACCTGAATTTCTGAGCATTATATCATCTTAATTTTCAGTGCGGGGATTTTTATGTTGTTTGTCCAAAGTTACCCTGATTAGATAAGCCAGACATGCTGAAAATGGGAGGAAGCAGAGAAGAAAAGTGATGGTTGCAATTGTTCTTTTCATTAATCATTGAAGTTTTATCAGAAGTATCTATTCACTCTGTTCTCTCACAGAAAACTTACAGGAGGGCAATTCACCTTGTCAGCATTGGCCAACATTCCCCAGAAGACTGAGAAATAATTTGTTTTTTCTCAGTCTGGGTTCCTGTAGAAACAGCCCCTACAAAAAGGTTTTGTGTACAAATAATTTGTTTGGAAGAGAAGACAGTGGGGAGTGACTATCTGTCATTGTTAGTGATAAAGGGTGCATCCACAGGTAAAATCCACCCTGGGCAACTCATTCGTATCTCACTGGGGACTGTTAATTACATTTCATAGATCTATGCCACCCAAGGAAAGGGCTGTTCTGGGGTTCATGAATTCTCCTGTTTTCAAGCATGGCAAAAGAGTGGGGCAAAATACATTCCAGTCTCTCTCCCTCCCTTTCTTCCTTCCTTCCCCCCCCCCTCTCTCTCTCTCTCTCTCTCTCTCTCTCTCTCTCTCTCTCACACACACACACACACACACACACACACACACACACACACCAAACAAATAAAAGCAAGTCCTGGTCCTTGCACCATGTCAGACTGAGGTCCACTGAAATAGTACAAGTGAGGCAAGTAGGCAGGGCTTTGAATGGGTAGTAAAGCACTTTAAAAATATTCTTCAGATGTTGAAAACCATGGAAGTAACAAATTTATAATACCAAAATCACCAGATGACTAACATTCCTTTTAAAAGCACTTATGGGATTAAGTGACTCCACTTCCGTCTGTTATTCAACTGGATAAAGGTATTAAAATCAAGTTTTACATTGTGGCTTGTGGGCCCTTATTATGCATTTTAAAATTCCCTACCTTTCTAATGATTCCAAATAAGGAGAAAACTGTACCCAAAAAAGAAGAAAAAAGAAAGAAATCAAATTCCACCATAGTAAACCTCATAGAAAAGCACAGAAGTGTGTTTATCTAGCAATTACAGAACAAGAACTGAAAGGTATTGAAACTAACTGGGCCAGGAGTGTACCAGTGGGATCAGAATAGTGTTATTCCTGAAGTCTGTTGAGTCAGAGCCTTTCCTTCTATAATGTCGCTTCTCATTTTTGCAACTTTCTTTCTTTCTCTATTTCTTCCTCTCTTCTTCCCTCCATCTGTCCCTCCCTCCCTCCTTCTCTCTGTCTCTCTCTCTCTCTCTCTGTCTCTCTCTGTTTTGAAGTACTGATAAAATCCAGAGCCTTACACATGCCAGGCAAGCACTTTTCAACTGAACCACATCCCCAGCCCCTACCCAGCTCTTTTATAAAAGTATTTCTTGCTATGTTGTCCAGACTGCCTCAAATCCTCCCTCCTCAGCCTTCTGAATAGCTGACATTACAGGTGTACACCACCCCACTTGGCTTAATTTTTGTAACTTTAAAGATCATGTTTGGTTCTATTTATCATGCAAGAACCTTGAGACAACTTTCAGATGTTGGCATTGGCATATTCCTTGACCCAACCTAGGAGCTGAAGAACTATGGGTAGATATCTATATGGTCTTCTCCTGAGCTGTGACTTTGGGGGCCTGCAAGTGGTCCCTGTTCACTTCAGTCTAGACTAGGCAATGAAAGGAACAATACATTTGGTGTATGTCATTTCCAGTCTCTAATTTACATTAATGGGATTTTATCATTTCATATCATGAGAACTGGAGAGAAACACCGTCCATAAAGATAATTTGATTTATCCAGGACAACATGTCTCAGATTGGATGACACTGTGAACATTAAGACCTGGTTTTCTTCCTGTTTAGTCAGAAATATGTGACAGTTACATGTTTTTATGGGGTGTAGTTTAAACTAGTTACTATATAAAGGTTTTGTTGGGGAAAGATGAAATACTACTCTTGTAAGACATTGAGTTAATGATTAGCCACTCCCCTGAACAAATAATAACTCTTTCTTCAGGAATCACTAAGAAATATGCAAAAGGAAAACATAGAAAAGACCTTAAAGTCAGGGATCCTGCATGCTGGTTTCACTGCATTTACATCTTATCTCATTTGATTCTAAACAATGAAAAAGGTTTCTTCAGTTTTTAAAATACACATTTACAAATTCTTTTAATCATGTATAAATTGGAATGACGTTCATTAGTCGGGGTACAACCAGTATAAAGGAAATTTTTCTCAGTATTTCCAATAGAGGGAATATAGAGAAAGCAATTGGTTACCAGGGTTGGTCAATCAGCCCAGAGGCGAGCAGCAGTGGGAAGCTGCTTTCATTCCTAGAGTGAAGGACAAAATGAAGATAAAGGTGAGTTGCTGGAATCTGTGGGCTGGGTTTTTCACAGCAGTATCTGTAAACATGACCGAACAGTTCGGTCTGGTGGAGCCATGGAATGACATGGGGCTGTCAAATTTGCCACTTTGAGACAGAAATGGAGGCGAAATAGAGGCTTCTCCATACTGCACATTTTCTAAACTGTCATCAAAAACTTGCATTGAGCTATTGAAAGGCAAGCATAAAAGAGGTTATGAAATCAAGCAGTCAGGGTCGGCTCCCATACTTTACCAGATACAGAGTACAGTGAGGACAAGATAAATCACAGGGTAAACATGGAAAACAAACTGTTGATTGATCTCATATAGATATTAGAAATTAAGGCTATATAAAGGAATAGCTTATCAGTGGTTGACAGTTTATGAATTCAGTCCCTTAGTTCATACATGTGTCTTAAGTAATGTAATGCC
>NW_027553861.1:0-28402 GCF_045843805.1 Urocitellus parryii
GTTTGATTTAGAGTTCCAACTACATGTATCCATATAGGAGAAAACAGAGTGAATCCTAAACATGAAAACGGTTACTGCAAAGGAACGGTTTAACCTAGAAGAACGAAATTTGGTGAGCCTAGTCGGATTGGTGTACTGATCATTAAATGGAAGTATCATCAAGATTGGGTGAAAAAATGTTTGCTGAGATTTCAGGAAACTCGTAGTTTTTTGGAAGCTTGGCAACCCCTTTCAATGAAAGTGATTCTCGTCAGTCTCTGCTTGGGGCTACTTCCATAGGACACAAACCATAGCCATAGAACTTGGAACTACATTATTGTGCCAAGTTTCAAAGAGCTAGCAGAAACCGTGTTTGATTTCGAGTTCCAAATACATGTATCCATATAGGAGAAAACAGAGTGAAACCTAAACATGAAAACGCTTACTGCAAAGGAACGGTTTAACCTAGAAGAACGAAATTTGGAGAGCCAAGTGGGACTGGTGGACTGATCATTACCTTCAAGTATCATCAAGATTGGGTGAAAAAATGATTGCTGAGATTTCAGGAAACTCGTAGTTTTTTGGAAGCTTGGCAACCCCTTTCAATGAAAGTGATTCTCGTCAGTCTCTGCTTGGGGCTACTTCCATAGGACACAAACCATAACCATAGAACTTGGAACTACATTATAATGCCTAGTTTCAAAGAGCTAGCACAAACCGTGTTTGATTTAGAGTTCCAACTACATGTATCCCTATAGGAGAAAAGAGAGTGAAACCTAAACATTGAAACGGTTACTGCAAAGGAACGGTTTAACCTAGAAGAACGAAATTTGGTGAGCTTAGTGGGATTGGTGTACTGATCATTAAATGGAAGTATCATCAATTTGGGTGAAAAAATGTTTGATGAGAATTCAGGAAACTCGTAGTTTTTTGGAAGCTTGGCAACCCCTTTCAATGAAAGTGATTCTCGTCAGTCTCTGCTTGGGGCTACTTCCATAGGACACACACCATAATCATAGAACTTTGAACAACATTATAATGCCAAGTTTCAAAGAGCTAGCACAAATCGTGTTTGATTTAGAGTTCCAACTACATGTATCCACTTAGGAGAAAAGAGAGTGAAACCTAAACCTGAAAACGGTTACTGCAAAGGAACGGTTTAACCTAGAAGAAAGAAATTTGGTGAGCCTAGTGGGATTGGTGTACTGATCATTAAATGGAAGTATCATCAAGATTGGGTGAAAAAATGTTTGCTGGATTACAGGAAACTCGTAGTTTTTTGGAAGCCTGGCAACCCCTTTCAATGAAAGTGATTCTCGTCAGTCTCTGCTTGGGGCTACTTCCATAGGACACAAACCATAGCCATAGAACTTGGAACTACATTATTGTGCCAAGTTTCAAAGAACTAGCACAAACCGTGTTTGATTTAGAGTTCCAACTACATGTATCCATATAGGAGAAAACAGAGTGAAACCTAAACATTAAAACGGTTACTGCAAAGGAACGCTTTAACCTAGAAGAACGAAATTTGGTGAGCCAAGTGGGACTGGTGTACTGATCATTACTTGCAAGTATCATCAAGATTGGGTGAAAAAATGTTTGCTGAGATTTCAGGAAACTCGTAGATTTTTGGAAGCTTGGCAACCCCTTTCAATGAAAGTGATTCTCATCAGTCTCTGCTTGGGGCTACTTCCATAGGACACAAACCATAGCCATAGAACATGGAACTACATTATTGTGCCAAGTTTCAAAGAGCTAGCACAAACCGTGTTTGATTTAGAGTTCCAACTACATGTATCCATATAGGAGAAAACAGAGTGAATCCTAAACATGAAAACGGTTACTGCAAAGGAACGGTTTTCCCGAGAAGAACGAAATTTGGTGAGCCAAGTGGGATTTGTGTACTGATCATTACCTGCAAGTATCATCAAGATTGGGTGAAAAAATGTTTGCTGAGATTTCCGGAAACAGGTAGTTTTTTGGAAGCTTGGCAACCCCTTTCAATGAAAGTGATTCTCGTCAATCTCTGCTAGGGGCTACTTCCATAGGACACACACCATAACCATAAAACATGGAACTACATTATAATGCCAAGTTTCAAAGAGCTAGCACAAACCGTGTTTGATTTAGAGTTCCAACTACATGTATCCATATAGGAGAAAACAGAGTGAAACCTAAACATGAAAACGCTTACTGCAAAGGAACGGTTTAACCTAGAAGAACGAAATTTGGTGAGCCTAGTGGGATTGGTGTACTGATCATTAAATGGAAGTATCATCAAGATTGGGTGAAAAAATGTTTGCTGAGATTTCAGGAAACTCGTAGTTTTTTGGAAGCTTGGCAACCCCTTTCAATGAAAATGATTCTCGTCAGTCTCTGCTTGGGGCTACTTCCATAGGACACAAACCATAGCCATAGAACTTGGAACTACATTATTGTGCCAAGTTTCAAAGAGCTAGCACAAAGGGTGTTTGATTTAGAGTTCCAACTACATGTATCCATATAGGAGAAAACAGAGTGAAACCTAAACATGAAAACGGTTACTGCAAAGGAACGGTTTAACCTAGAAGAACGAAATTTGGTGAGCCTAGTCGGATTGGTGTACTGATCATTAAATGGAAGTATCATCAAGATTGGGTGAAAAAATGTTTGCTGAGATTTCAGGAAACTCGTAGTTTTTTGGAAGCTTGGCAACCCCTTTCAATGAAAGTGATTCTCGTCAGTCTCTGCTTGGGGCTACTTCCATAGGACACAAACCATAGCCATAGAACTTGGAACTACATTATTGTGCCAAGTTTCAAAGAGCTAGCACAAACCGTGTTTGATATAGAGTTCCAACTACATGTATCCATATAGGAGAAAACAGAGTGAAACCTAAACATGAAAACGCTTACTGCAAAGGAACGGTTTAACCTAGAAGAACGAAATTTGGAGAGCCAAGTGGGACTGGTGGACTGATCATTACCTTCAAGTATCATCAAGATTGGGTGAAAAAATGATTGCTGAGATTTCAGGAAACTCGTAGTTTTTTGGAAGCTTGGCAACCCCTTTCAATGAAAGTGATTCTCGTCAGTCTCTGCTTGGGGCTACTTCCATAGGACACAAACCATAGCCATAGAACTTGGAACTACATTATTGTGCCAAGTTTCAAAGAGCTAGCACAAACCGTGTTTGATATAGAGTTCCAAAAACATGTATCCATATAGGAGAAAACAGAGAGAAACATAAATATGAAAACATTTACTGCAAAGGAACGGTTTAACCTAGAAGAACGAAATTTTGGTGAGCCAAGTGGGATTGGTGCAGTGATCATTAAATGGAGGTATCATCAACATTGGGTGAAAAAATGTTTGCTGAGATTTCAGGAAACTCATAGTTTTTTGGAAGCTTGGCAACCCTTTCAATGAAAGTGATTCTCGTCAGTCTCTGCTTGGGGCTACTTCCATAGGAAAAAAACCATAGCCATAGATCTTGGAACTACATTATTTAGCCAAGTTTCATAGAGCTAGCACAAACCCTGTTTGATTTAGAGTTCCAAATACAAGTATCCATATAGGAGAAAACAGTGTGAATCCTAAACATGAAAACGGTTACTGCAAAGGAACGGTTTAACCTAGAAGAACAAAATTTGGTGAGCCAAGTGGGACTGCTGTACTGATCATTACCTGCAAGTATCAGCAAGATTGGGTGAAAAAATGTTTGATGAGCATTCAGGAAACTCGTAGTTTTTTGGAAGCTTGGCAACCCCTGTCAATGAAAGTGATTCTCGTCAGTCTCTGCTTGGGGCTACTTCCATAGGACACAAACCATAGCCATAGAACTTGGAACTGCATTATTGTGCCAAGTTTCAAAGAGCTAGCACAAACCGTGTTTGATTTAGAGTTCCTAATACATGTATCCATATAGGAGAAAACAGAGTGAAACCTAAACATGAAAACGGTTACTTGAAAGGAACGGTTTAACCTAGAAGATCGAAATTTGGTGAGCCAAGTGGGATTGGTGTACTGGTCATTACCTGCAAGTATCATCAAGATTGGGTGAAAAAATGTTTGCTGAAATTTCAGGAAACTCGTTGTTTTTTGGAAGCTTGTCAACCCCTTTCAATGAAAGTGATTCTTGTCAGTCTCTGCTTGGGGCTACTTCCATAGGACACAAACCATAGCCATAGAACTTGGAACTACATTATTATGCCAATTTCAAAGAGCTAGCACAAACCGTGTTTGATTTAGAGTTCCAACTACATGTATCCATATAGGAGAAAAGAGAGTGAAACCTAAACATGAAAACGGTTACTGCAAAGGAACGGTTTAACCTAGAAGAACGAAATTTGGTGAGCCAAGTGGGACTGGTGTACTGATCATTACCTGCAAGTATCATCAAGATTGGGTAAAAAAAAAATGTTTGCTGAGATTTCAGGAAACTCGTAGTTTTTTGGAAGCTTGGCAACCCCTTTCAATGAACGTGATTCTCGTCAGTCTCTGCTTGGGGCTACTTCCATAGGACATAAACCATAGCCATAGAACATGGAACTACATTATTGTGCCAAGTTTCAAAGAGCTAGCACAAACCGTGTTTGATTTAGAGTTCCAACTACATGTATCCATATAGGAGAAAACAGTGTGAATCCTAAACATGAAAACGGTTACTGCAAGGGAACGGTTTAACCTAGAAGAACGAAATTTGGTGAGCCAAGTGGGACTGGTGTACTGATCATTACCTGCAAGTATCATCAAGATTGGGTGAAAAAATGTTTGCTGAGATTTCAGGAAACTCGTAGTTTTTTGGAAGCTTGGCAACCCCTTTCAATGAAAGTGATTCTCGTCAGTCTCTGCTTGGGGCTACTTCCATAGGACACAAACCATAGCCATAGAACTTGGAACTACATTATTGTGCCAAGTTTCAAAGAGCTAGCACAAACCGTGTTTGATATAGAGTTCCAACTACATGTATCCATATAGGAGAAAACAGAGTGAAACATAAATATGAAAACATTTACTGCAAAGGAACGGTTTAACCTAGAAGAACGAAATTTTGGTGAGCCAAGTGGGATTGGTGCAGTGATCATTAAATGGAGGTATCATCAACATTGGGTGAAAAAATGTTTGCTGAGATTTCAGGAATCTCGTAGTTTTTTGGAAGCTTGGCAACCCTTTCAATGAAAGTGATTCTCGTCAGTCTCTGCTTGGGGCTACTTCCATAGGAAACAAACCATAGCCATAGACCTTGGAACTACATTATTTAGCCAAGTTTCATAGAGCTAGCACAAACCGTGTTTGATTTAGAGTTCCAAATACAAGTATCCATATAGGAGAAAACAGTGTGAATCCTAAACATGAAAACGGTTACTGCAAAGGAACGGTTTAACCTAGAAGAACAAAATTTGGTGAGCCAAGTGGGACTGCTGTACTGATCATTACCTGCAAGTATCATCAAGATTGGGTGAAAAAATGTTTGATGAGCATTCAGGAAACTCGTAGTTTTTTGGAAGCTTGGCAACCCCTGTCAATGAAAGTGATTCTCGTCAGTCTCTGCTTGGGGCTACTTCCATAGGACACACACCATAGCCATAGAACTTGGAACTGCATTATTGTGCCAAGTTTCAAAGAGCTAGCACAAACCGTGTTTGATTTAGAGTTCCAACTACATGTATCCATAGGAGAAAACAGAGTGAAACCTAAACATGAAAACGGTTACTGCAAAGGAACGGTTTAACCTAGAAGAACGAAATTTGGTGAGCTTTGTGGGATTGGTGTACTGATCATTAAATGGAAGTATCATCAAATTGGGTGAAAAAATGTTTGATGAGAATTCAGGAAACTCGTAGTTTTTTGGAAGCTTGGCAACCCCTTTCAATGAAAGTGATTCTCGTCAGTCTCTGCTTGTTGCTACTTCCATAGGACACAAACCATAGCCATAGAACTTGGAACTACATTATTGTGCCAAGTTTCAAAGAGCTAGCACAAACCGTGTTTGATTTAGCGTTCCAACTACATGTATCCATATAGGAGAAAAGAGAGTGAAACCTAAACATGAAAACGGTTACTGCAAAGGAACGGTTTAACCTAGAAGAACGAAATTTGGTGAGCCAAGTGGGACTGGTGTACTGATCATTACCTGCAAGTATCATCAAGATTGGGTAAAAAAAAAATGTTTGCTGAGATTTAGGGAAACTCGTAGTTTTTTGGAAGCTTGGCAACCCCTTTCAATGAACGTGATTCTCGTCAGTCTCTGCTTGGGGCTACTTCCATAGGACACAAACCATAGCCATAGAACATGGAACTACATTATTGTGCCAAGTTTCAAAGAGCTAGCACAAACCGTGTTTGATTTAGAGTTCCAAATACATGTATCCATATAGGAGAAAACAGAGTGAAACCTAAACATGAAAACGGTTACTGCAAAGGAATGGTTTAACCTAGAAGAACGAAATTTGGTGAGCCTAGTGGGATTGGTGTACTGATCATTAAATGGAAGTATCATCAAGATTGGGTGAAAAAATGTTTGCTGAGATTTCAGGAAACTCGTAGTTTTTTGGAAGCTTGGCAACCCCTTTCAATGAAAGTGATTCTCGTCAGTCTCTGCTTGGGGCTACTTCCATAGGACACAAACCATAGCCATAGAACTTGGAACTACATTATTGTGCCAAGTTTCAAAGAGCTAGCACAAAGGGTGTTTGATTTAGAGTTCCAACTACATGTATCCATATAGGAGAAAACAGAGTGAAACCTAAACATGAAAACGGTTACTGCAAAGGAACGGTTTAACCTAGAAGAACGAAATTTGGTGAGCCTAGTCGGATTGGTGTACTGATCATTAAATGGAAGTATCATCAAGATTGGGTGAAAAAATGTTTGCTGAGATTTCAGGAAACTCGTAGTTTTTTGGAAGCTTGGCAACCCCTTTCAATGAAAGTGATTCTCGTCAGTCTCTGCTTGGGGCTACTTCCATAGGACACAAACCATAGCCATAGAACTTGGAACTACATTATTGTGCCAAGTTTCAAAGAGCTAGCACAAACCGTGTTTGATATAGAGTTCCAACTACATGTATCCATATAGGAGAAAACAGAGTGAAACCTAAACATGAAAACGCTTACTGCAAAGGAACGGTTTAACCTAGAAGAACGAAATTTGGAGAGCCAAGTGGGACTGGTGGACTGATCATTACCTTCAAGTATCATCAAGATTGGGTGAAAAAATGATTGCTGAGATTTCAGGAAACTCGTAGTTTTTTGGAAGCTTGGCAACCCCTTTCAATGAAAGTGATTCTCGTCAGTCTCTGCTTGGGGCTACTTCCATAGGACACAAACCATAGCCATAGAACTTGGAACTACATTATTGTGCCAAGTTTCAAAGAGCTAGCACAAACCGTGTTTGATATAGAGTTCCAAAAACATGTATCCATATAGGAGAAAACAGAGAGAAACATAAATATGAAAACATTTACTGCAAAGGAACGGTTTAACCTAGAAGAACGAAATTTTGGTGAGCCAAGTGGGATTGGTGCAGTGATCATTAAATGGAGGTATCATCAACATTGGGTGAAAAAATGTTTGCTGAGATTTCAGGAAACTCATAGTTTTTTGGAAGCTTGGCAACCCTTTCAATGAAAGTGATTCTCGTCAGTCTCTGCTTGGGGCTACTTCCATAGGAAAAAAACCATAGCCATAGATCTTGGAACTACATTATTTAGCCAAGTTTCATAGAGCTAGCACAAACCCTGTTTGATTTAGAGTTCCAAATACAAGTATCCATATAGGAGAAAACAGTGTGAATCCTAAACATGAAAACGGTTACTGCAAAGGAACGGTTTAACCTAGAAGAACAAAATTTGGTGAGCCAAGTGGGACTGCTGTACTGATCATTACCTGCAAGTATCAGCAAGATTGGGTGAAAAAATGTTTGATGAGCATTCAGGAAACTCGTAGTTTTTTGGAAGCTTGGCAACCCCTGTCAATGAAAGTGATTCTCGTCAGTCTCTGCTTGGGGCTACTTCCATAGGACACAAACCATAGCCATAGAACTTGGAACTGCATTATTGTGCCAAGTTTCAAAGAGCTAGCACAAACCGTGTTTGATTTAGAGTTCCTAATACATGTATCCATATAGGAGAAAACAGAGTGAAACCTAAACATGAAAACGGTTACTTGAAAGGAACGGTTTAACCTAGAAGATCGAAATTTGGTGAGCCAAGTGGGATTGGTGTACTGGTCATTACCTGCAAGTATCATCAAGATTGGGTGAAAAAATGTTTGCTGAAATTTCAGGAAACTCGTTGTTTTTTGGAAGCTTGTCAACCCCTTTCAATGAAAGTGATTCTTGTCAGTCTCTGCTTGGGGCTACTTCCATAGGACACAAACCATAGCCATAGAACTTGGAACTACATTATTATGCCAATTTCAAAGAGCTAGCACAAACCGTGTTTGATTTAGAGTTCCAACTACATGTATCCATATAGGAGAAAACAGAGTGAAACCTAAACATGAAAACGGTTACTGCAAAGGAACGGTTTAACCTAGAAGAACGAAATTTGGTGAGCCAAGTGGGACTGGTGTACTGATCATTACCTGCAAGTATCATCAAGATTGGGTAAAAAAAAAATGTTTGCTGAGATTTCAGGAAACTCGTAGTTTTTTGGAAGCTTGGCAACCCCTTTCAATGAACGTGATTCTCGTCAGTCTCTGCTTGGGGCTACTTCCATAGGACATAAACCATAGCCATAGAACATGGAACTACATTATTGTGCCAAGTTTCAAAGAGCTAGCACAAACCGTGTTTGATTTAGAGTTCCAACTACATGTATCCATATAGGAGAAAACAGTGTGAATCCTAAACATGAAAACGGTTACTGCAAGGGAACGGTTTAACCTAGAAGAACGAAATTTGGTGAGCCAAGTGGGACTGGTGTACTGATCATTACCTGCAAGTATCATCAAGATTGGGTGAAAAAATGTTTGCTGAGATTTCAGGAAACTCGTAGTTTTTTGGAAGCTTGGCAACCCCTTTCAATGAAAGTGATTCTCGTCAGTCTCTGCTTGGGGCTACTTCCATAGGACACAAACCATAGCCATAGAACTTGGAACTACATTATTGTGCCAAGTTTCAAAGAGCTAGCACAAACCGTGTTTGATATAGAGTTCCAACTACATGTATCCATATAGGAGAAAACAGAGTGAAACATAAATATGAAAACATTTACTGCAAAGGAACGGTTTAACCTAGAAGAACGAAATTTTGGTGAGCCAAGTGGGATTGGTGCAGTGATCATTAAATGGAGGTATCATCAACATTGGGTGAAAAAATGTTTGCTGAGATTTCAGGAATCTCGTAGTTTTTTGGAAGCTTGGCAACCCTTTCAATGAAAGTGATTCTCGTCAGTCTCTGCTTGGGGCTACTTCCATAGGAAACAAACCATAGCCATAGACCTTGGAACTACATTATTTAGCCAAGTTTCATAGAGCTAGCACAAACCGTGTTTGATTTA
Source organism: Urocitellus parryii (assembly GCF_045843805.1). Classification (NCBI taxonomy): domain Eukaryota; kingdom Metazoa; phylum Chordata; class Mammalia; order Rodentia; family Sciuridae; genus Urocitellus; species Urocitellus parryii. The sequence goes on from NW_027553861.1 coordinate 9,463, forward strand.
GAGTTCCAAATACAAGTATCCATATAGGAGAAAACAGTGTGAATCCTAAACATGAAAACGGTTACTGCAAAGGAACGGTTTAACCTAGAAGAACAAAATTTGGTGAGCCAAGTGGGACTGCTGTACTGATCATTACCTGCAAGTATCATCAAGATTGGGTGAAAAAATGTTTGATGAGCATTCAGGAAACTCGTAGTTTTTTGGAAGCTTGGCAACCCCTGTCAATGAAAGTGATTCTCGTCAGTCTCTGCTTGGGGCTACTTCCATAGGACACACACCATAGCCATAGAACTTGGAACTGCATTATTGTGCCAAGTTTCAAAGAGCTAGCACAAACCGTGTTTGATTTAGAGTTCCAACTACATGTATCCATAGGAGAAAACAGAGTGAAACCTAAACATGAAAACGGTTACTGCAAAGGAACGGTTTAACCTAGAAGAACGAAATTTGGTGAGCTTTGTGGGATTGGTGTACTGATCATTAAATGGAAGTATCATCAAATTGGGTGAAAAAATGTTTGATGAGAATTCAGGAAACTCGTAGTTTTTTGGAAGCTTGGCAACCCCTTTCAATGAAAGTGATTCTCGTCAGTCTCTGCTTGTTGCTACTTCCATAGGACACAAACCATAGCCATAGAACTTGGAACTACATTATTGTGCCAAGTTTCAAAGAGCTAGCACAAACCGTGTTTGATTTAGCGTTCCAACTACATGTATCCATATAGGAGAAAAGAGAGTGAAACCTAAACATGAAAACGGTTACTGCAAAGGAACGGTTTAACCTAGAAGAACGAAATTTGGTGAGCCAAGTGGGACTGGTGTACTGATCATTACCTGCAAGTATCATCAAGATTGGGTAAAAAAAAAATGTTTGCTGAGATTTAGGGAAACTCGTAGTTTTTTGGAAGCTTGGCAACCCCTTTTCAATGAACGTGATTCTCGTCAGTCTCTGCTTGGGGCTACTTCCATAGGACACAAACCATAGCCATAGAACATGGAACTACATTATTGTGCCAAGTTTCAAAGAGCTAGCACAAACCGTGTTTGATTTAGAGTTCCAAATACATGTATCCATATAGGAGAAAACAGAGTGAAAACCTAAACATGAAAACGGTTACTGCAAAGGAATGGTTTAACCTAGAAGAACGAAATTTGGTGAGCCTAGTGGGATTGGTGTACTGATCATTAAATGGAAGTATCATCAAGATTGGGTGAAAAAATGTTTGCTGAGATTTCAGGAAACTCGTAGTTTTTTGGAAGCTTGGCAACCCCTTTCAATGAAAGTGATTCTCGTCAGTCTCTGCTTGGGGCTACTTCCATAGGACACAAACCATAGCCATAGAACTTGGAACTACATTATTGTGCCAAGTTTCAAAGAGCTAGCACAAACCGTGTTTGATTTAGAATTCCAAATACATGTATCCATATAGGAGAAAACAGAGTGAAACCTAAACATGAAAACGGTTACTGCAAAGGAAGGGTTTAACCTAGAAGAACGAAATTTGGTGAGCCAAGTGGGACTGGTGTACTGATCATTACCTGCAAGTATCATCAAGATTGGGTCAAAAAATGTTTGATGAGCATTCAGGAAACTCGTAGTTTTTTGGAAGCTTGGCAACCCCTGTCAATGAAAGTGATTCTCGTCAGTCTCTGCTTGGGGCTACTTCCATAGGACACAAACCATAGCCATAGAACTTGGAACTGCATTATTGTGCCAAGTTTCAAAGAGCTAGCACAAACCGTGTTTGATTTAGAGTTCCAACTACATGTATCCATATAGGAGAAAACAGAATGAAACCTAAACATGAAAACGGTTACTGCAAAGGAACGGTTTAACCTAGAAGAACGAAATTTGGTGAGCTTAGTGGGATTGGTGTACTGATCATTAAATGGAAGTATCATCAAATTGGGTGAAAAAATGTTTGATGAGAATTCAGGAAACTCGTAGTTTTTTGGAAGCTTGGCAAACCCTTTCAATGAAAGTGATTCTCGTCAGTCTCTGCTTGGGGCTACTTCCATAGGACACAAACCATAGCCATAGAACTTGGAACTACATTATTGTGCCAAGTTTCAAAGAGCTAGCACAAACCGTGTTTGATTTAGAGTTCCTAATACATGTATCCATATAGGAGAAAACAGAGTGAAACCTAAACATGAAAACGGTTACTTGAAAGGAACGGTTTTACCTAGAAGATCGAAATTTGGTGAGCCAAGTGGGATTGGTGTACTGGTCATTACCTGCAAGTATCATCAAGATTGGGTGAAAAAATGTTTGCTGAAATTTCAGGAAACTCGTTGTTTTTTGGAAGCTTCTCAACCCCTTTCAATGAAAGTGATTCTTGTCAGTCTCTGCTTGGGGCTACTTCCATAGGACACAAACCATAGCCATAGAACTTGGAACTACATTATTATGCCAATTTCAAAGAGCTAGCACAAACCGTGTTTGATTTAGAGTTCCAACTACATGTATCCATATAGGAGAAAAGAGAGTGAAACCTAAACATGAAAACGGTTATTGCAAAGGAACGGTTTAACCTAGAAGAACGAAATTTGGTGAGCCAAGTGGGACTGGTGTACTGATCATTACCTGCAAGTATCATCAAGATTGGGTAAAAAAAAATGTTTGCTGAGATTTCAGGAAACTCGTAGTTTTTTGGAAGCTTGGCAACCCCTTTCAATGAACGTGATTCTCGTCAGTCTCTGCTTGGGGCTACTTCCATAGGACACAAACCATAGCCATAGAACATGGAACTACATTATTGTGCCAAGTTTCAAAGAGCTAGCACAAACGGTGTTTGATTTAGAGTTCCAACTACATGTATCCATATAGGAGAAAACAGAGTGAATCCTAAACATGAAAACGGTTACTGCAAAGGAACGGTTTAACCTAGAAGAACGAAATTTGGTGAGCCTAGTGGGATTGGTGTACTGATCATTAAATGGAAGTATCATCAAGATTGGGAGAAAAAAATGTTTGCTGAGATTTCAGGAAACTCGTAGTTTTTTGGAAGCTTGGCAACCCCTTTCAATGAAAATGATTCTCGTCAGTCTCTGCTTGGGGCTACTTGCATAGGACACAAACCATAGCCATAGAACTTGGAACTACATTATTGTGCCAAGTTTCAAAGAGCTAGCACAAACGGTTTTTGATTTAGAGTTCCAAATACATGTATCCATATAGGAGAAAACAGAGTGAAACCTAAACATGAAAACGGTTACTGCAAAGGAACGGTTTAAACTAGAAGAACGAAATTTGGTGAGCCTAGTCGGATTGGTGTACTGATCATTAAATGGAAGTATCATCAAGATTGGGAGAAAAAATGTTTGCTGAGATTTCAGGAAACTCGTAGTTTTTTGGAAGCTTGGCAACCCCTTTCAATGAAAGTGATTCTCGTCAGTCTCTGCTTGGGGCTACTTCCATAGGACACAAACCATAGCCATAGAACTTGGAACTACATTATTGTGCCAAGTTTCAAAGAGCTAGCACAAACCGTGTTTGATATAGAGTTCCAACTACATGTATCCATATAGGAGAAAACATAAATATGAAAACATTTACTGCAAAGGAACGGTTTAACCTAGAAGAACGAAATTTTGGTGAGCCAAGTGGGATTGGTGCAGTGATCATTAAATGGAGGTATCATCAACATTGGGTGAAAAAATGTTTGCTGAGATTTCAGGAAACTCATAGTTTTTTGGAAGCTTGGCAACCCTTTCAATGAAAGTGATTCTCGTCAGTCTCTGCTTGGGGCTACTTCCATAGGAAACAAACCATAGCCATAGACCTTGGAACTACATTATTTAGCCAAGTTTCATAGAGCTAGCACAAACCGTGTTTGATTTAGAGTTCCAAATACAAGTATCCATATAGGAGAAAACAGTGTGAATCCTAAACATGAAAACGGTTACTGCAAAGGAACGGTTTAACCTAGAAGAACAAAATTTGGTGAGCCAAGTGGGACTGCTGTACTGATCATTACCTGCAAGTATCATCAAGATTGGGTGAAAAAATGTTTGATGAGCATTCAGGAAACTCGTAGTTTTTTGGAAGCTTGGCAACCCCTGTCAATGAAAGTGATTCTCGTCAGTCTCTGCTTGGGGCTACTTCCATAGGACACAATCCATAGCCATAGAACTTGGAACTGCATTATTGTGCCAAGTTTCAAAGAGCTAGCAGAAACCGTGTTTGATTTAGAGTTCCAACTACATGTATCCATATAGGAGAAAACAGAGTGAAACCTAAACATGAAAACGGTTACTGCAAAGGAACGGTTTAACCTAGAGGAACGAAATTTGGAGAGTCAAGTGGGATTGGTGTACTGATCATTAAATGGAAGTATCATCAAGATTGGGTGAAAAAATGATTGCTGAGATTTCAGGAAACTCGTAGTTTTTTGGAAGCTTGGCAACCTCTTTCAATGAAAGTGATTCTCGTCAGTCTCTGGTTGGGGCTACTTCCATAGGACACAAACCATAGCCATAGAACTTGGAACTACATTATTGTGCCAAGTTTCAAAGAGCTAGCACAAACCGTGTTTGATTTAGAGTTCCTAATACATGTATCCATATAGGAGAAAACAGAGTGAAACCTAAACATGAAAACGGTTACTTGAAAGGAACGGTTTAACCTAGAAGATCGAAATTTGGTGAGCCAAATGGGATTGGTGTACTGGTCATTACCTGCAAGTATCATCAAGATTGGGTGAAAAAATGTTTGCTGAAATTTCAGGAAACTCGTTGTTTTTTGGAAGCTTGTCAACCCCTTTCAATGAAAGGGATTCTTGTCAGTCTCTGCTTGGGGCTACTTCCATAGGACACAAACCATAGCCATAGAACTTGGAACTACATTATTATGCCAATTTCAAAGAGCTAGCACAAACCCTGTTTGATTTAGAGTTCCAACTACATGTATCCATATAGGAGAAAAGAGAGTGAAACCTAAACATGAAAACGGTTACTGCAAAGGAACGGTTTAACCTAGAAGAACGAAATTTGGTGAGCCACGTGGGACTGGTGTACTGATCATTACCTGCAAGTATCATCAAGATTGGGTAAAAAAAAATGTTTGCTGAGATTTCAGGAAACTCGTAGTTTTTTGGAAGCTTGGCAACCCCTTTCAATGAACGTGATTCTCGTCAGTCTCTGCTTGGGGCTACTTCCATAGGACACATACCATAGCCATAGAACATGGAACTACATTATTGTGCCAAGTTTCAAAGAGCTAGCACAAACCGTGTTTGATTTAGAGTTCCAACTACATGTATCCATATAGGAGAAAACAGAGTGAATCCTAAACATGAAAACGGTTACTGCAAAGGAACGGTTTAACCTAGAAGAACGAAGTTTGGTGAGCCAAGTGGGATTTGTGTACTGATCATTACCTGCAAGTATCATCAAGATTGGGTGAAAAAATATTTGCTGAGATTTCCGGAAACTCGTAGTTTTTTGGAAGCTTGGCAACCCCTTTCAATGAAAGTGATTCTCATCAGTGTCTGCTAGGGGCTACTTCCATAGGACACACACCATAACCATTGAACTTTGAACTACATTATAATGCCAAGTTTCAAAGAGCTAGCACAAACCGTGTTTGATTTAGAGTTCCAACTACATGTATCCATATAGGAGAAAAGAGAGTGAAACCTAAACATGAAAACGCTTACTGCAAAGGAACGGTTTAACCTAGAAGAACGAAATTTGGTGAGCCTAGTGGGATTGGTGTACTGATCATTAAATGGAAGTATCATCAAGATTGGGTGAAAAAAATGTTTGCTGAGATTTCAGGAAACTCGTAGTTTTTTGGAAGCTTGGCAACCCCTTTCAATGAAAATGATTCTCGTCAGTCTCTGCTTGGGGCTACTTCCATAGGACACAAACCATAGCCATAGAACTTGGAACTACATTATTGTGCCAAGTTTCAAAGAGCTACCACAAACCGTGTTTGATTTAGAGTTCCAAATACATGTATCCATATAGGAGAAAACAGAGTGAAACCTAAACATGAAAACGGTTACTGCAAAGGAAGGGTTTAACCTAGAAGAACGAAATTTGGAGAGCCATGTGGGACTGGTGTACTGATCATTACCTGCAAGTATCATCAAGATTGGGTGAAAAAATGTTTGCTGAGATTTCAGGAAACTCGTAGTTTTTTGGAAGCCTGGCAACCCCTTTCAATGAAAGTGATTCTCCTCAGTCTCTGCTTGGGGCTACTTCCATAGGACACAAACCATAGCCATAGAACTTGGAACTACATTATTGTGCCAAGTTTCAAAGAGCTAGCACAAACGGTGTTTGATTTAGAGTTCCAACTACATGTATCCATATAGGAGAAAACAGAGTGAAACCTAAACATTAAAACGGTTACTGCAAAGGAACGGTTTAACCTAGAAGAACGAAATTTGGTGAGCCTAGTCGGATTGGTGTACTGATCATTAAATGGAAGTATCATCAAGATTGGGAGAAAAAATGTTTGCTGAGATTTCAGGAAACTCGTAGTTTTTTGGAAGCTTGGCAACCCCTTTCAATGAAAGTGATTCTCGTCAGTCTCTGCTTGGGGCTACTTCCATAGGACACAAACCATAGCCATAGAACTTGGAACTACATTATTGTGCCATGTTTCAAAGAGCTAGCACAAACCATGTTTGATATAGAGTTCCAACTACATGTATCCATATAGGAGAAAACAGAGTGAAACCTAAATATGAAAACATTTACTGCAAAGGAACGGTTTAACCTAGAAGAACGAAATTTTGGTGAGCCAAGTGGGATTGGTGCAGTGATCATTAAATGGAGGTATCATCAACATTGGGTGAAAAAATGTTTGCTGAGATTTCAGGAAACTCATAGTTTTTTGGAAGCTTGGCAACCCTTTCAATGAAAGTGATTCTCGTCAGTCTCTGCTTGGGGCTACTTCCATAGGAAACAAACCGTAGCCATAGACCTTGGAACTACATTATTTAGCCAAGTTTCATAGAGCTAGCACAAACCGTGTTTGATTTAGAGTTCCAAATACATGTATCCATATAGGAGAAAACAGTGTGAATCCTAAACATGAAAACGGTTACTGCAAAGGAACGGTTTAACCTAGAAGATCGAAATTTGGTGAGCCAAGTGGGATTGGTGTACTGGTCATTACCTGCAAGTATCATCAAGATTGGGTGAAAAAATGTTTGCTGAAATTTCAGGAAACTCGTAGTTTTTTGGAAGCTTGTCAACCCCTTTCAATGAAAGTGATTCTTGTCAGTCTCTGCTTGGGGCAACTTCCATAGGACACAAACCATAGCCATAGAACTTGGAACTACATTATTATGCCAATTTCAAAGAGCTAGCACAAACCGTGTTTGATTTAGAGTTCCAACTACATGTATCCATATAGGAGAAAACAGAGTGAAACCTAAACATGAAAACGGTTACTGCAAAGGATCGGTTTAACCTAGAAGAACGAAATTTGGTGAGCCAAGTGGGACTGGTGTACTGATCATTACCTGCAAGTATCATCAAGATTGGGTGAAAAAAAGGTTGCTGAGATTTCAGGAAACTCGTAGTTTTTTGGAAGCTTGTCAACCCCTTTCAATGAAAGTGATTCTCGTCAGTCTCTGCTTGGGGCTACTTCCATAGGACACAAACCATAGCCATAGAACTTGGAACTACCTTATTGTGCCAAGTTTCAAAGAGCTAGCACAAACCGTGTTTGATTTAGAGTTCCAACTACATGTATCCATATAGGAGAAAACAGAGTGAAACCTAAACATTAAAACGGTTACTGCAAAGGAACGGTTTAACCTAGAAGAACGAAATTTGGTCAGCAAAGTTGGACTGGTGTACTGATCATTACCTGCAAGTATCATCAAGATTGGGTGAAAAAATGTTTGCTTAGATTTCAGGAAACTCGTAGTTTTTTGGAAGCTTGGCAACCCCTTTCAATGAAAGTGATTCTCATCAGTCTCTGCTTGGGGCTACTTCCATAGGAAACAAACCATAGCCATGGAACTTGGAACTACATTATTGTGCCAAATTTCAAAGAGCTAGCACAAACCGTGTTTGATGTAGAGTTCCAAATACATGTATCCATGTAGGAGAAAACAGAGTGAAACCTAAACATGAAAACGGTTACTGCAAAGGAACGGTTTAACCTAGAAGAACGAAATTTGGTGAGAAATGTGGGACTGGTGTACTGATCATTACCTGCAAGTATCATCAAGATTGGGTGAAAAAATGTTTGCTGAGATTTCAGGAAACTCGTAGTTTTTTGGAAGCCTGGCAACCCCTTTCAATGAAAGTGATTCTCGTCAGTCTCTGCTTGGGGCTACTTCCATAGGACAAAAACCATAGCCATAGAACTTGGAACTACATTATTGTGTCAAGTTTCAAAGAGCTAGCAAAAAACGTATTTGATTTAGAGTTCCAACTACGTGTATCCCTATAGGAGAAAACAGAGTGAAACCTAAAAATGAAAACGGTTACTACAAAGGGACGGTATAACCTAGAAGAACGAAATTTGGTGAACCAAGTGGGACTGGTGTACTGATAATTGCCTGCAAGTATCATCAAGATTGGGTGAAAAAATGTTTGCTGAGATTTCAGGAAACTCGTAGTTTTGTGGTAGCTTGGCAACCCCTTCCAATGAAAGTGATTCTCGTCAGTCTCTGCTTGGGGCTACTTCCATAGGACACAAACCATAGACATAGAACTTGGAACTACATTATTGTGCCAAGTTTCAAAGAGCTAGCACAAACCGTGTTTGATTTAGAGTACCAACTACATGTATCCATATAGGAGAAAACAGAGTGAAACCTAAACATGAAAACGGTTACTTGAAAGGAACGGTTTAACCTAGAAGATCGAAATTTGGTGAGCCAAGTGGGATTGGTGTACTGGTCATTACCTGCAAGTATCATCATGATTGGGTGAAAAAATGTTTACTGAGATTTCCGGAAACTCGTTGTTTTTTGGTAGCTTGGCAACCGCTTTCAGTGAAAGTGATTCTCTTCAGTCTCTGCTTGGGGCTACTTTCATAGGACACAAACCATAGCCATAGAACTTAGAACTACATTATTGTGCCAAGTTTCAAAGAGCTAGCACAAACCGTGTTTGATTTAGAGTTCCAAATACATGTATCCATATAGGAGAAAACAGAGTGAAACCTAAACATGAAAACGGTTACTGCAAAGGAACGGTTTAACCTAGAAGAACGAAATTTGGTGAGCCAAGTGGGACTGGTGTACTGATCATTACCTGCAAGTATCATCAAGATTGGGTGAAAAAATGTTTGCTGAGATTTCCGGAAACTCGTAGTTTTTTGGAAGCTTGGCAACCCCTTTCAATGAAAGTGTTTCTCGTCAGTCTCTGCTTGGGGCTATTTCCATAGGACACAAACCATAGTCATAGAACTTGGAAGTACATTATTGTGTCAAGTTTCAAAGAGCTAGCACAAAACGTGTTTGATTTAGAGTTCCAAATACATGTATCCATATAGGAGAAAACAGAGTGAAACCTAAACATGAAAACGGTTACTGCAAAGGAACGGTTTAACCTAGAAGATCGAAATTTGGTGAGCCAAGTGGGATTGGTGTACTGGTCATTACCTGCTAGTATCATCATGATTGGGTGAAAAAATGTTTACTGAGATTTCCGGAAACTCGTTGTTTTTTGGTAGCTTGGCAACCGCTTTCAATAAAGTGATTCTCGTCAGTCTCTGCTTGGGGCTACTTTCATAGGACACAAACCATAGCCATAGAACTTGGTACTACATTATTGTGCCAAGTTTCAAAGAGCTAGCACAAACCGTGTTTGATTTAGAGTTCCAACTACATGTATCCATATAGGAGAAAACAGAGTGAAACCTCAACATGAAAACGGTTACTGCAAAGGGACGGTTTAACCTAGAAGAACTAAATTTGGTGAACCAAGTGGGACTGGTGTACTGATCATTGCCTGCAAGTATCATCAAGATTGGGTGAAAAAATGTTTGCTGAGATTTCAGGAAACTCATAGTTTTGTGGTAGCTTGGCAACCGCTTTCAATGAAAGTGATTCTCGTCAGTCTCTGCTTGGGGCTACTTCCATAGGACACAAACCATAGCCATAGAACTTGGTACTACATTATTGTGCCAAGTTTCAAAGAGCTAGCACAAACCGTGTTTGATTTAGAGTTCCAACTACATGTATCCATATAGGAGAAAACAGAGTGAAACCTAAACATTAAAACGGTTACTGCAAAGGAACGGTTTAACCTAGAAGAACGAAATTTGGTCAGCAAAGTTGGACTGGTGTACTGATCATTACCTGCAAGTATCATCAAGATTGGGTGAAAAAATGTTTGCTTAGATTTCAGGAAACTCGTAGTTTTTTGGAAGCTTGGCAACCCCTTTCAATGAAAGTGATTCTCATCAGTCTCTGCTTGGGGCTACTTCCATAGGAAACAAACCATAGCCATGGAACTTGGAACTACATTATTGTGCCAAATTTCAAAGAGCTAGCACAAACCGTGTTTGATGTAGAGTTCCAAATACATGTATCCATGTAGGAGAAAACAGAGTGAAACCTAAACATGAAAACGGTTACTGCAAAGGAACGGTTTAACCTAGAAGAACGAAATTTGGTGAGCCAAGTGGGACTGGTGTACTGATCATTACCTGCAAGTATCATCAACATTGGGTGAAAATATGTTTGCTGAGATTTCAGGAAACTCGTAGTTTTTTGGAAGCCTGGCAACCCCTTTCAATGAAAGTGATTCTCGTCAGTCTCTGCTTGGGGCTACTTCCATAGGACAAAAACCATAGCCATAGAACTTGGAACTACATTATTGTGTCAAGTTTCAAAGAGCTAGCAAAAAACGTATTTGATTTAGAGTTCCAACTACGTGTATCCCTATAGGAGAAAACAGAGTGAAACCTAAAAATGAAAACGGTTACTACAAAGGGACGGTATAACCTAGAAGAACGAAATTTGGTGAACCAAGTGGGACTGGTGTACTGATAATTGCCTGCAAGTATCATCAAGATTGGGTGAAAAAATGTTTGCTGAGATTTCAGGAAACTCGTAGTTTTGTGGTAGCTTGGCAACCCCTTCCAATGAAAGTGATTCTCGTCAGTCTCTGCTTGGGGCTACTTCCATAGGACACAAACCATAGACATAGAACTTGGAACTACATTATTGTGCCAAGTTTCAAAGAGCTAGCACAAACCGTGTTTGATTTAGAGTACCAACTACATGTATCCATATAGGAGAAAACAGAGTGAAACCTAAACATGAAAACGGTTACTTGAAAGGAACGGTTTAACCTAGAAGATCGAAATTTGGTGAGCCAAGTGGGATTGGTGTACTGGTCATTACCTGCAAGTATCATCATGATTGGGTGAAAAAATGTTTACTGAGATTTCCGGAAACTCGTTGTTTTTTGGTAGCTTGGCAACCGCTTTCAGTGAAAGTGATTCTCTTCAGTCTCTGCTTGGGGCTACTTTCATAGGACACAAACCATAGCCATAGAACTTAGAACTACATTATTGTGCCAAGTTTCAAAGAGCTAGCACAAACCGTGTTTGATTTAGAGTTCCAAATACATGTATCCATATAGGAGAAAACAGAGTGAAACCTAAACATGAAAACGGTTACTGCAAAGGAACGGTTTAACCTAGAAGAACGAAATTTGGTGAGCCAAGTGGGACTGGTGTACTGATCATTACCTGCAAGTATCATCAAGATTGGGTGAAAAAATGTTTGCTGAGATTTCCGGAAACTCGTAGTTTTTTGGAAGCTTGGCAACCCCTTTCAATGAAAGTGTTTCTCGTCAGTCTCTGCTTGGGGCTATTTCCATAGGACACAAACCATAGTCATAGAACTTGGAAGTACATTATTGTGTCAAGTTTCAAAGAGCTAGCACAAAACGTGTTTGATTTAGAGTTCCAAATACATGTATCCATATAGGAGAAAACAGAGTGAAACCTAAACATGAAAACGGTTACTGCAAAGGAACGGTTTAACCTAGAAGATCGAAATTTGGTGAGCCAAGTGGGATTGGTGTACTGGTCATTACCTGCTAGTATCATCATGATTGGGTGAAAAAATGTTTACTGAGATTTCCGGAAACTCGTTGTTTTTTGGTAGCTTGGCAACCGCTTTCAATAAAGTGATTCTCGTCAGTCTCTGCTTGGGGCTACTTTCATAGGACACAAACCATAGCCATAGAACTTGGTACTACATTATTGTGCCAAGTTTCAAAGAGCTAGCACAAACCGTGTTTGATTTAGAGTTCCAACTACATGTATCCATATAGGAGAAAACAGAGTGAAACCTCAACATGAAAACGGTTACTGCAAAGGGACGGTTTAACCTAGAAGAACTAAATTTGGTGAACCAAGTGGGACTGGTGTACTGATCATTGCCTGCAAGTATCATCAAGATTGGGTGAAAAAATGTTTGCTGAGATTTCAGGAAACTCATAGTTTTGTGGTAGCTTGGCAACCGCTTTCAATGAAAGTGATTCTCGTCAGTCTCTGCTTGGGGCTACTTCCATAGGACACAAACCATAGCCATAGAACTTGGTACTACATTATTGTGCCAAGTTTCAAAGAGCTAGCACAAACCGTGTTTGATTTAGAGTTCCAACTACATGTATCCATATAGGAGAAAACAGAGTGAAACCTAAACATTAAAACGGTTACTGCAAAGGAACGGTTTAACCTAGAAGAACGAAATTTGGTCAGCAAAGTTGGACTGGTGTACTGATCATTACCTGCAAGTATCATCAAGATTGGGTGAAAAAATGTTTGCTTAGATTTCAGGAAACTCGTAGTTTTTTGGAAGCTTGGCAACCCCTTTCAATGAAAGTGATTCTCATCAGTCTCTGCTTGGGGCTACTTCCATAGGAAACAAACCATAGCCATGGAACTTGGAACTACATTATTGTGCCAAATTTCAAAGAGCTAGCACAAACCGTGTTTGATGTAGAGTTCCAAATACATGTATCCATGTAGGAGAAAACAGAGTGAAACCTAAACATGAAAACGGTTACTGCAAAGGAACGGTTTAACCTAGAAGAACGAAATTTGGTGAGCCAAGTGGGACTGGTGTACTGATCATTACCTGCAAGTATCATCAACATTGGGTGAAAATATGTTTGCTGAGATTTCAGGAAACTCGTAGTTTTTTGGAAGCCTGGCAACCCCTTTCAATGAAAGTGATTCTCGTCAGTCTCTGCTTGGGGCTACTTCCATAGGACAAAAACCATAGCCATAGAACTTGGAACTACATTATTGTGTCAAGTTTCAAAGAGCTAGCAAAAAACGTATTTGATTTAGAGTTCCAACTACGTGTATCCCTATAGGAGAAAACAGAGTGAAACCTAAAAATGAAAACGGTTACTACAAAGGGACGGTATAACCTAGAAGAACGAAATTTGGTGAACCAAGTGGGACTGGTGTACTGATAATTGCCTGCAAGTATCATCAAGATTGGGTGAAAAAATGTTTGCTGAGATTTCAGGAAACTCGTAGTTTTGTGGTAGCTTGGCAACCCCTTCCAATGAAAGTGATTCTCGTCAGTCTCTGCTTGGGGCTACTTCCATAGGACACAAACCATAGACATAGAACTTGGAACTACATTATTGTGCCAAGTTTCAAAGAGCTAGCACAAACCGTGTTTGATTTAGAGTACCAACTACATGTATCCATATAGGAGAAAACAGAGTGAAACCTAAACATGAAAACGGTTACTTGAAAGGAACGGTTTAACCTAGAAGATCGAAATTTGGTGAGCCAAGTGGGATTGGTGTACTGGTCATTACCTGCAAGTATCATCATGATTGGGTGAAAAAATGTTTACTGAGATTTCCGGAAACTCGTTGTTTTTTGGTAGCTTGGCAACCGCTTTCAGTGAAAGTGATTCTCTTCAGTCTCTGCTTGGGGCTACTTTCATAGGACACAAACCATAGCCATAGAACTTAGAACTACATTATTGTGCCAAGTTTCAAAGAGCTAGCACAAACCGTGTTTGATTTAGAGTTCCAAATACATGTATCCATATAGGAGAAAACAGAGTGAAACCTAAACATGAAAACGGTTACTGCAAAGGAACGGTTTAACCTAGAAGAACGAAATTTGGTGAGCCAAGTGGGACTGGTGTACTGATCATTACCTGCAAGTATCATCAAGATTGGGTGAAAAAATGTTTGCTGAGATTTCCGGAAACTCGTAGTTTTTTGGAAGCTTGGCAACCCCTTTCAATGAAAGTGTTTCTCGTCAGTCTCTGCTTGGGGCTATTTCCATAGGACACAAACCATAGTCATAGAACTTGGAAGTACATTATTGTGTCAAGTTTCAAAGAGCTAGCACAAAACGTGTTTGATTTAGAGTTCCAAATACATGTATCCATATAGGAGAAAACAGAGTGAAACCTAAACATGAAAACGGTTACTGCAAAGGAACGGTTTAACCTAGAAGATCGAAATTTGGTGAGCCAAGTGGGATTGGTGTACTGGTCATTACCTGCTAGTATCATCATGATTGGGTGAAAAAATGTTTACTGAGATTTCCGGAAACTCGTTGTTTTTTGGTAGCTTGGCAACCGCTTTCAATAAAGTGATTCTCGTCAGTCTCTGCTTGGGGCTACTTTCATAGGACACAAACCATAGCCATAGAACTTGGTACTACATTATTGTGCCAAGTTTCAAAGAGCTAGCACAAACCGTGTTTGATTTAGAGTTCCAACTACATGTATCCATATAGGAGAAAACAGAGTGAAACCTCAACATGAAAACGGTTACTGCAAAGGGACGGTTTAACCTAGAAGAACTAAATTTGGTGAACCAAGTGGGACTGGTGTACTGATCATTGCCTGCAAGTATCATCAAGATTGGGTGAAAAAATGTTTGCTGAGATTTCAGGAAACTCATAGTTTTGTGGTAGCTTGGCAACCGCTTTCAATGAAAGTGATTCTCGTCAGTCTCTGCTTGGGGCTACTTCCATAGGACACAAACCATAGCCATAGAACTTGGAACTACATTATTGTGCCAAGTTTCAAAGAGCTAGCACAAACCGTGTTTGATTTAGAGTACCAACTACAAGTATCCATATAGGAGAAAACAGAGTGAAACCTCAACATGAAAACGGTTACTGCAAAGGAATGGTTTAACCTAGAAGAACGAAATTTGGTGTGCCAAGTGGGACTGGTGTACTGATCATTACCTGCAAGTATCATAAAGATTGGGTGAAAAAATGTTTGCTGAGATTTCAGGAAACTCGTAGTTTTTTGGAAGCTTGGCAACACCTTTCAATGAAAGTGATTCTCGTCAGTCTCTGCTTGGGGCTACTTCCATAGGACACAAACCATAGCCATAGAACTTGGAAGTACATTATTGTGCCAAGTTTCAAAGAGCTAGCACAAACCGTGTTTGATTTAGAGTTCCAAATACATGTATCCATATAGGAGAAAACAGAGTGAATCCTATCATGAAATTGGTTACTGCAAAGGAATGGTTTAACCTAGAAGAACGAAATTTGGTGAGCCAAGTGGGACTGGTGTACTGGTCATTACCTGCAAGTATCAAAAAGATTGGGTGAAAAAATGTTTGCTGAGATTTCAGGAAACTCGTAGTTTTTTGGAAGCTTGGCAACCCCTTCCAATGAAAGTGATTCTGGTCAGTCTCTGCTTGGGGCTACTTCCAGAGGACAAAAACCATAGCCATAGAACTTGGAACTACATTATTGTGCCAAGTTTCAAAGAGCTAGCACAAACCGTGTTTGATTTAGAGTTCCAACTACATGTATCCAATAGGAGAAAACAGAGTGAAACCTAAACATGAACACGGTTACTGCAAAGGAACGGTTTAACCTAGAAGAACGAAATTTGGTGAGCCAAGTGAGACTGGTGTACTGATCATTACCTGCAAGTATCATCAACATTGGGTGAAAAAATGTTTGTTGAGATTTCAGGAAACTCGTAGTTTTTGGAAGCTTGGCAACCCCTTTCAATGAAAGTGATTCTCGTCAGTCTCTGCTTGGGGCTACTTCCATAGGACAAAAACCATAGCCATAGAACTTGGAAGTACATTATTGTGTCAAGTTTCAAAGAGCTAGCACAAACCGTGTTTGATTTAGAGTTCCAACTACATGTATCCATATAGGAGAAAACAGAGTGAAACCTAAACATGAAAACGGTTACAGAAAAGGACAGGTTTAACCTAGTAGAACGAAATTTGGTGAACCAAGTGGGACTGGTGTACTGATCATTGCCTGCAAGTTATCATCAAGATTGGGTGAAAAAATGTTTGTTGAGATTTCAGGAAACTCGTAATTTTGTGGTAGCTTGGCAACCCCTTCAAATGAAAGTGATTCTCGTCAGTCTCTGCTTGGGGCTACTTCCATAGGACACAAACCAAAGCCATAGAACTTGGAACTACATTATTTTGCCATGTTTCAAAGAGCTAGCACAAACCGTGTTTGATTTAGAGTACCAACTACATGTATCCATATAGGAGAAAACAGAGTGAAACCTAAACATGAATACGGTTACTGCAAAGGAACGGTTTAACCTAGAAGAACGAAATTTGGTGAGCCAAGTGAGACTGGTGTACTGATCATTACCTGCAAGTATCATCAAGATTGGGTGAAAAAATGTTTGCTGAGATTTCAGGAAACTCGTAGTTTTTGGAGGCTTGGCAACCCCTTTCAATGAAAGTGATTCTCGTCAGTCTCTGCTTGGGGCTACTTCCATAGGACAAAAACCATAGCCATAGAACTTGGAACTACATTATTGTGTCAAGTTTCAAAGAGCTAGCAAAAACCGTGTTTGATTTAGAGTTCCAACTACATGTATCCATATAGGAGAAAACAGAGTGAAACCTAAACATGAAAACGGTTACTGCCAAAGGAACGGTTTAACCTAGAAGAACGAAATTTGGTGAGCCAAGTGGGACTGGTGTACTGATCATTACCTGCAAGTATCATCACGATTGGGTGAAAAAATGTTTGCTGAGATTTCAGGAAACTCGTAGTTTTTTTGGAAGCTTGGCAACACCCTTCAATGAAAGTGATTCTCGTCAGTCTCTGCTTGGGGCTACTTCCATAGGACACAAACCATAGCCATAGAACTTGGAAGTACATTATTGTGCCAAGTTTCAAAGAGCTAGCACAAACCGTGTTTGATTTAGAGTTCCAACTACATGTATCCATATAGGAGAAAACAGAGTGAAACCTAAACATTGAAAACGGTTACTGCAAAGGAACGGTTTAACCTAGAAGAACGAAATTTGGTGAGCAAAGTGGGACTGGTGTACTGATCATTACCTGCAAGTATCATAAAGATTGGGTGAAAAAAATGTTTGCTGAGATTTCAGGAAACTCGTAGTTTTTTGGAAGCTTGGCAACCCCTTTCAATGAAAGTGATTCTCGTCAGTCTCTGCTTGGGGCTACTTCCATAGGACAAAAACCATAGCCATAGAACTTGGAACTACATTTTTGTGTCAAGTTTCAAAGAGCTAGCACAAACGGTGTTTGATTTAGAGTTCCAACTACATGTATCCATATAGGAGAAAACAGAGTGAAACCTCAACATTAAAACGGTTAGTGCAAAGAACGGTTTAACCTAGAAGATCGAAATATGGTGAGCCAAGTGGGACTGGTGTAACTGATCATTACCTGCAAGTATCAAAAAGATAGGGGTGAAAAAATGTTTGCTGAGATTTCAGGAAACTCGTAGTTTTGTGGTAGCTTGGCAACCGCTTTCAATGAAAGTGATTCTCGTCAGTCTCTGCTTGGGGCTACTTCCATAGGGACACAAACCATAGCCATAGAACTTGGAACTACATTATTGTGCCAAGTTTCAAAGAGCTAGCACAAACCGTGTTTGATTTAGAGTTCCAACTACATGTATCCATATAGGAGAAAACAGAGTGAAACCTAAACATGAAAATGGTTACTGCAAAGGAACGGTAAAAACTAGAAGAACGAAATTTGGTGAGCCAAGTGGGACTGGTGTACTGATCATTACCTGCAAGTATCATCAAGATTGGGTGAAAAATGTTTGCTGAGATTTCCGGAAACTCGTAGTTTTTGGAAGCTTGGCAACCCTTTCAATGAAAGTGATTCTCGTCAGTCTCTGCTTGGGGCTACTTCCAGAGGACACAAACCATAGCCATACAACTTGCAACTACATTATTGTGCCAAGTTTCAAAGAGCTAGCAAAACCGTGTTTGACTTAGAGTACCAAATACATGTATCCATATAGGAGAAAACAGAGTGAAACCTAAACATGAAAACGGTTAGTGCAAAGGAACGGTTTAAACCTAGAAGATCGAAATATGGTGAGCCAAGTGGGACTGGTGTACTGATCATTACCTGCAAGTATCAAAAAGATTGGGTGAAAAAATGTTTGCTGAGATTTCAGGAAACTCGTAGTTTTTTGGAAGCTTGGCAACCCTGCCAAAAAAAGTGATTCTGGTCAGTCTCTGCTTGGGGCTACTTCCAGAGGACAAAAACCATAGCCATAGAACTTGGAACTACATTATTGTGCCAAGTTTCAAAGAGCTAGCACAAACCGTGTTTGATTTAGAGTTCCAACTACATGTATCCATATAGGAGAAAACAGAGTGAAACCTAAACATGAAAACGGTTACAGAAAAGGGACGGTTTAACCTAGTAGAACGAAATTTGGTGAACCAAGTGGGACTGGTGTACTGATCATTGCCTGCAAGTATCATCAAGATTGGGTGAAAAAATGTTTGTTGAGATTTCAGGAAACTCGTAATTTTGTGGTAGCTTGGCAACCCCTTCAAATGAAAGTGATTCTCGTCAGTCTCTGCTTGGGGCTACTTCCATAGGACACAAACCAAAGCCATAGAACTTGGAACTACATTATTTTGCCATGTTTCAAAGAGCTAGCACAAACCGTGTTTGATTTAGAGTTCCAACTACATGTATCCATATAGGAGAAAACAGAGTGAAACCCCTA